>NW_026696081.1:0-32230 GCF_030435755.1 Ochotona princeps | reverse complement strand
TGTTCATTCCTAGATAATGCACTCAAAGGGCACTAAGCATAGAGTGTGAAAACTGAGTTTCCTTGAGAGCTGCTTGGAAGCCTGATGGTGTGTGAAGTTAGTGAGCCAAATGGAGTTGTTCTCCCACAAGAACCACTCGGCTGATCCTTCTTCAATATGCCCTTCACCAACATGCAGTGTTTCCTTGATTGAATTAGCTCTCACACCAATATTTGCGTCTAGAGCCTTTGCTTTGAGGGCTATCTGAAAACGGCTGTGGCGCTGAAGTTGCCTGTGAATGTGGAGTTGGTGGCATGTGAAACCCGCATGTGGAGCATTCGTTTGTGTGGGATGCTCTCCAAGCTTCATATCCTTCCTAGGCACTCAAAGGGCACTAAGCATAGAGTGTGAAAACTGAGTTTCCTTGAGAGCTGCTTGGAAGCCTGATGGTGTGTGAAGTTAGTGAGCCAAATGGAGTTGTTCTCCCACAAGAACCACTCGGCTGATCCTTCTTCAATATGCCCTTCACCAACATGCAGTGTTTCCTTGATTGAATTAGCTCTCACACCAATATTTGCGTCTAGAGCCTTTGCATTGAGGGCTATCTGAAAACGGCTGTGGCGCTGAAGTTGCCTGTGAATGTGGAGTTGGTGGCATGTGAAACCCGCATGTGGAGCATTCGTTTATGTGGGATGCTCTCCAAGCATCATATCCTTCCTAGGCACTCAAAGGGCACTAAGCATAGAGTGTGAAAACTGAGTTTCCTTGAGAGCTGCTTGGAAGCCTGATGGTGTGTGAAGTTAGGGAGCCAAATGGAGTTGTTCTCCCACAAGAACCACTCGGCTGATCCTTCTTCAATATGCCCTTCACCAACATGCAGTGTTTCCTTGATTGAATTAGCTCTCACACCAATATTTGCGTCTAGAGCCTTTGCTTTGAGGGCTATCTGAAAACGGCTGTGGCGCTGAAGTTGCCTGTGAATGTGGAGTTGGTGGCATGTGAAAACCGCAAGTGGAGCATTCGTACGTGTGGGATGCTCTACCAGGTTCATTCCTAGATAATGCACTGAAAGGGCACTAAGCATAGAGTGTGAAAACTGAGTTTCCTTGAGAGCTGCTTGGAAGCCTGATGGTGTGTGAAGTTAGTGAGCCAAATGGAGTTTTTCTCCCACAAGAACCACTCGGCTGATCCTTCTTCAATATGCCCTACACCAACATGCAGTGTTTCCTTGATTGAATTAGCTCTCACACCAATATTTGCGTCTAGAGCCTTTGCATTGAGGGCTATCTGAAAACGGCTGTGGCGCTGAAGTTGCCTGTGAATGTGGAGTTGGTGGCATGTGAAACCCGCATGTGGAGCATTCGTTTGTGTGGGATGCTCTACCAGGTTCATTCCTAGATAATGCACTCAAAGGGCACTAAGCATAGAGTGTGAAAACTGAGTTTCCTTGAGAGCTGCTTGGAAGCCTGATGGTGTGTGAAGTTAGTGAGCCAAATGGAGTTGTTCTCCCACAAGAACCACTCGGCTGATGCTTCTTCAATATGCCCTTCACCAACATGCAGCGTTTCCTTGATTGAATTAGCTCTCACACCAATATTTGCGTCTAGAGCCTTTGCATTGAGGGCTATCTGAAAACGGCTGTGGCGCTGAAGTTGCCTGTGAATGTGGAGTTGGTGGCATGTGAAACCCGCATGTGGAGCATTCGTTTATGTGGGATGCTCTCCAAGCTTCATTTCAGTCCTGGGCACTCAAAGGGCACTAAGCATAGAGTGTCAAAACTCAGTTTCCTTGAGAGCTGCTTGGAAGCCTGATGGTGTGTGAAGTTAGTGAGCCAAATGGAGTTGTTCTCCCACAAGAACCACTCGGCTGATCCTTCTTCAATATGCCCTACACCAACATGCAGTGTTTCCTTGATTGAATTAGCTCTCACACCAATATTTGCGTCTAGAGCCTTTGCATTGAGGGCTATCTGAAAATGGCTGTGGCGCTGAAGTTGCCTGTGAATGTGGAGTTGGTGGCATGTGAAACCCGCATGTGGAGCATTCGTTTGTGTGGGATGCTCTACCAGGTTCATTCCTAGATAATGCACTCAAAGGGCACTAAGCATAGAGTGTGAAAACTGAGTTTCCTTGAGAGCTGCTTGGAAGCCTGATGGTGTGTGAAGTTAGTGAGCCAAATGGAGTTGTTCTCCCACAAGAACCACTCGGCTGATCCTTCTTCAATATGCCCTTCACCAACATGCAGTGTTTCCTTGATTGAATTAGCTCTCACACCAATATTTGCGTCTAGAGCCTTTGCATTGAGGGCTATCTGAAAACGGCTGTGGCGCTGAAGTTGCCTGTGAATGTGGAGTTGGTGGCATGTGAAACCCGCATGTGGAGCATTCGTTTATGTGGGATGCTCTCCAAGCTTCATATCCTTCCTAGGCACTCAAAGGGCACTAAGCATAGAGTGTGAAAACTGAGTTTCCTGAGAGCTGCTTGGAAGCCTGATGGTGTGTGAAGTTAGTGAGCCAAATGGAGTTGTTCTCCCACAAGAACCACTCGGCTGATGCTTCTTCAATATGCCCTTCACCAACATGCAGTGTTTCCTTGATTGAATTAGCTCTCACACCAATATTTGCGTCTAGAGCCTTTGCTTTGAGGGCTGTCTGAAAACGGCTGTGGCGCTGAAGTTGCCTGTGAATGTGGAGTTGGTGGCATGTGAAACCCGCATGTGGAGCATTCGTTTGTGTGGGATGCTCTACCAGGTTCATTTCAGTCCTAGCCATACAAAGGGCACAAAACATAGAGTGTGAAAACTGAGTTTCCTTGAGAGCTGCTTGGAAGCCTGATGGTGTGTGAAGTTAGTGAGCCAAATGGAGTTGTTCTCCCACAAGAACCACTCGGCTGATCCTTCTTCAATATGCCCTTCACCAACATGCAGTGTTTCCTTGATTGAATTAGCTCTCACACCAATATTTGCGTCTAGAGCCTTTGCATTGAGGGCTATCTGAAAACGGCTGTGGCGCTGAAGTTGCCTGTGAATGTGGAGTTGGTGGCATGTGAAACCCGCATGTGGAGCATTCGTTTATGTGGGATGCTCTCCAAGCTTCATATCCTTCCTAGGCACTCAAAGGGCACTAAGCATAGCGTGTGAAAACTGAGTTTCCTTGAGAGCTGCTTGGAAGCCTGATGGTGTGTGAAGTTAGTGAGCCAAATGGAGTTGTTCTCCCACAAGAACCACTCGGCTGATCCTTCTTCAATTTGCCCTTCACCAACATGCAGTGTTTCCTTGATTGAATTAGCTCTCACACCAATATTTGCGTCTAGAGCCTTTGCATTGAGGGCTATCTGAAAACGGCTGTGGCGCTGAAGTTGCCTGTGAATGTGGAGTTGGTGGCATGTGAAACCCGCATGTGGAGCATTCGTTTGTGTGGGATGCTCTACCAGGTTCATTCCTAGATAATGCACTCAAAGGGCACTAAGCATAGAGTGTGAAAACTGAGTTTCCTTGAGAGCTGCTTGGAAGCCTGATGGTGTGTGAAGTTAGTGAGCCAAATGGAGTTGTTCTCCCACAAGAACCACTCGGCTGATCCTTCTTCAATATGCCCTTCACCAACATGCAGTGTTTCCTTGATTGAATTAGCTCTCACACCAATATTTGCGTCTAGAGCCTTTGCATTGAGGGCTATCTGAAAACGGCTGTAGCGCTGAAGTTGCCTGTGAATGTGGAGTTGGTGGCATGTGAAACCCGCATGTGGAGCATTCGTTTATGTGGGATGCTCTCCAAGCTTCATATCCTTCCTAGGCACTCAAAGGGCACTAAGCATAGCGTGTGAAAACTGAGTTTCCTTGAGAGCTGCTTGGAAGCCTGATGGTGTGTGAAGTTAGTGAGCCAAATGGAGTTGTTCTCCCACAAGAACCACTCGGCTGATCCTTCTTCAATATGCCCTTCACCAACATGCAGTGTTTCCTTGATTGAATTAGCTCTCACACCAATATTTGCGTCTAGAGCCTTTGCATTGAGGGCTATCTGAAAACGGCTGTGGCGCTGAAGTTGCCTGTGAATGTGGAGTTGGTGGCATGTGAAACCCGCATGTGGAGCATTCGTTTGTGTGGGATGCTCTACCAGGTTCATTCCTAGATAATGCACACAAAGAGCACTAAGCATAAAGTGTGAAAACTGAGTTTCCTTGAGAGCTGCTTGGAAGCCTGATGGTGTGTGAAGTTAGTGAGCCAAATGGAGTTGTTCTCCCACAAGAACCACTCGGCTGATCCTTCTTCAATATGCCCTTCACCAACATGCAGTGTTTCCTTGATTGAATTAGCTCTCACACCAATATTTGCGTCTAGAGCCTTTGCATTGAGGGCTATCTGAAAACGGCTGTGGCGCTGAAGTTGCCTGTGAATGTGGAGTTGGTGGCATGTGAAACCCGCATGTGGAGCATTCGTTTGTGTGGGATGCTCTCCAAGCATCATATACTTCCTAGGCACTGAAAGGGCACTAAGCATAGAGTGTGAAAACTGAGTTTCCTTGAGAGCTGCTTGGAAGCCTGATGGTGTGTGAAGTTAGTGAGCCAAATGGAGTTGTTCTCCCACAAGAACCACTCGGCTGATCCTTCTTCAATATGCCCTTCACCAACATGCAGTGTTTCCTTGATTGAATTAGCTCTCACACCAATATTTGCGTCTAGAGCCTTTGCATTGAGGGCTATCTGAAAATGGCTGTGGCGCTGAAGTTGCCTGTGAATGTGGAGTTGGTGGCATGTGAAACCCGCATGTGGAGCATTCCTTTATGTGGATGCTCTCCAAGCATCATATCCTTCCTAGGCACTCAAAGGGCACTAAGCATAGAGTGTGAAAACTGAGTTTCCTTGAGAGCTGCTTGGAAGCCTGATGGTGTGTGAATTAGGGAGCCAAATGGAGTTGTTCTCCCACAAGAACCATTCGGCTGATCCTTCTTCAATATGCCCTTCACCAACATGCAGTGTTTCCTTGATTGAATTAGCTCTCACACCAATATTTGCGTCTAGAGCCTTTGCATTGAGGGCTATCTGAAAACGGCTGTGGCGCTGAAGTTGCCTGTGAATGTGGAGTTGGTGGCATGTGATACCCGCATGTGGAGCATTCGTTTGTGTGGGATGCTCTACCATGTTCATTCCTAGATAATGCACTCAAAGGGCACTAAGCATAGAGTGTGAAAACTGAGTTTCCTTGAGAGCTGCATGGAAGCCTGATGGTGTGTGAAGTTAGTGAGCCAAATGGAGTTGTTCTCCCACAAGAACCACTCGGCTGATCCTTCTTCAATATGCCCTTCACCAACATGCAGTGTTTCCTTGATTGAATTAGCTCTCACACCAATATTTGCGTCTAGAGCCTTTGCATTGAGGGCTATCTGAAAACGGCTGTGGCGCTGAAGTTGCCTGTGAATGTGGAGTTGGTGGCATGTGAAACCCGCATGTGGAGCATTCGTTTGTGTGGGATGCTCTACCAGGTTCATTTCAGTCCTAGCCATACAAAGGGCACAAAACATAGAGTGTGAAAACTGAGTTTCCTTGAGAGCTGCTTGGAAGCCTGATGGTGTGTGAAGTTAGTGAGCCAAATGGAGTTGTTCTCCCACAAGAACCACTCGGCTGATTCTTCTTCAATATGCCCTTCACCAACATGCAGTGTTTCCTTGATTGAATTAGCTCTCACACCAATATTTGCGTCTAGAGCCTTTGCATTGAGGGCTATCTGAAAACGGCTGTGGCGCTGAAGTTGCCTGTGAATGTGGAGTTGGTGGCATGTGAAAACCGCAAGTGGAGCATTCGTACGTGTGGGATGCTCTACCAGGTTCATTCCTAGATAATGCACTCAAAGGGCACTAAACATAGAGTGTGAAAACTGAGTTTCCTTGAGAGCTGCTTGGAAGCCTGATGGTGTGTGAAGTTAGTGAGCCAAATGGAGTTGTTCTCCCACAAGAACCACTCGGCTGATGCTTCTTCAATATGCCCTTCACCAACATGCAGTGTTTCCTTGATTGAATTAGCTCTCACACCAATATTTGCGTCTAGAGCCTTTGCATTGAGGGCTATCTGAAAACGGCTGTGGCGCTGAAGTTGCCTGTGAATGTGGAGTTGGTGGCATGTGAAACCCGCATGTGGAGCATTCGTTTGTGTGGGATGCTCTACCAGGTTCATTCCTAGATAATGCACTCAAAGGGCACTAAGCATAGAGTGTGAAAACTGAGTTTCCTTGAGAGCTGCTTGGAAGCCTGATGGTGTGTGAAGTTAGTGAGCCAAAAGGAGTTGTTCTCCCACAAGAACCACTCGCCTGATTCTTCTTCAATATGCCCTTCACCAACATGCAGTGTTTCTTGATTGAATTAGCTCTCACACCAATATTTGTGTCTAGAGCCTTTGCTTTGAGGGCTATCTGAAAACGGCTATGGCGCTGAAGTTGCCTGTGAATGTGGAGTTGGTGGCATGTGAAACCGCATGTGGAGCATTCGTTTATGTGGGATGCTCTCCAAGCTTCATATCCTTCCTAGGAACTCAAAGGGCACTAAGCATAGCGTGTGAAAACTGAGTTTCCTTGAGAGCTGCTTGGAGGCCTGATGGTGTGTGAAGTTAGTGAGCCAAATGGAGTTGTTCTCCCACAAGAACCACTCGGCTGATCCTTCTTCAATATGCCCTTCACCAACATGCAGTGTTTCCTTGATTGAATTAGCTCTCACACCAATATTTGCGTCTAGAGCCTTTGCATTGAGGGCTATCTGAAATGGCTGTGGCGCTGAAGAGGCCTGTGAATGTGGAGTTGGTGGCATGTGAAACCCGCATGTGGAGCATTCGTTTGTGTGGGATGCTCTACCAGGTTCATTTCAGTCCTAGCCATACAAAGGGCACTAAGCATAGAGTGTGAAAACTGAGTTTCCTTGAGAGCTGCTTGGAAGCCTGATGGTGTGTGAAGTTAGTGAGCCAAATGGAGTTGTTCTCCCACAAGAACCACTCGGCTGATCCTTCTTCAATATGCCCTTCGCCAACATGCAGTGTTTCCTTGATTGAATAAGCTCTCACACCAATATTTGCGTCTAGAGCCTTTGCTTTGAGGGCTATCTGAAAACGGCTGTGGCGCTGAAGTTGCCTGTGAATGTGGAGTTGGTGGCATGTGAAACCCGCATGTGGAGCATTCGTTTGTGTGGGATGCTCTACCAGGTTCATTTCAGTCCTAGCCATACAAAGGGCACAAAACATAGAGTGTGAAAACTGAGTTTCCTTGAGAGCTGCTTGGAAGCCTGATGGTGTGTGAAGTTAGTGAGCCAAATGGAGTTGTTCTCCCACAAGAACCACTCGGCTGATCCTTCTTCAATATGCCCTTCACCAACATGCACTGTTTCCTTGATTGAATTAGCTCTCACACCAATATTTGCGTCTAGAGCCTTTGCATTGAGGGCTATCTGAAAACGGCTGTGGCGCTGAAGTTGCCTGTGAATGTGGAGGTGGTGGCATGTGAAAACCGCAAGTGGAGCATTCGTACGTGTGGGATGCTCTACCAGGTTCATTCCTAGATAATGCACTCAAAGGGCACTAAGCATAGAGTGTGAAAACTGAGTTTCCTTGAGAGCTGCTTGGAAGCCTGATGGTGTGTGAAGTTAGTGAGCCAAATGGAGTTGTTCTCCCACAAGAACCACTCGGCTGATGCTTCTTCAATATGCCCTTCACCAACATGCAGTGTTTCCTTGATTGAATTAGCTCTCACACCAATATTTGCGTCTAGAGCCTTTGCATTGAGGGCTATCTGAAAACGGCTGTGGCGCTGAAGTTGCCTGTGAATGTGGAGTTGGTGGCATGTGAAACCCGCATGTGGAGCATTCGTTTATGTGGGATGCTCTCCAAGCTTCATATCCTTCCTAGGCACTCAAAGGGCACTAAGCATAGAGTGTGAAAACTGAGTTTCCTTGAGAGCTGCTTGGAAGCCTGATGGTGTGTGAAGTTAGTGAGCCAAATGGAGTTGTTCTCCCACAAGAACCACTCGGCTGATCCTTCTTCAATATGCCCTTCACCAACATGCAGTGTTTCCTTGATTGAATTAGCTCTCACACCAATATTTGCGTCTAGAGCCTTTGCATTGAGGGCTATCTGAAAACGGCTGTGGCGCTGAAGTTGCCTGTGAATGTGGAGTTGGTGGCATGTGAAACCCGCATGTGGAGCATTCGTTTGTGTGGGATGCTCTACCAGGTTCATTCCTAGATAATGCACACAAAGAGCACTAAGCATAAAGTGTGAAAACTGAGTTTCCTTGAGAGCTGCTTGGAAGCCTGATGGTGTGTGAAGTTAGTGAGCCAAATGGAGTTGTTCTCCCACAAGAACCACTCGGCTGATCCTTCTTCAATATGCCCTTCACCAACATGCAGTGTTTCCTTGATTGAATTAGCTCTCACACCAATATTTGCGTCTAGAGCCTTTGCATTGAGGGCTATCTGAAAACGGCTGTGGCGCTGAAGTTGCCTGTGAATGTGGAGTTGGTGGCATGTGAAACCCGCATGTGGAGCATTCGTTTGTGTGGGATGCTCTCCAAGCATCATATCCTTCCTAGGCACTCAAAGGGCACTAAGCATAGAGTGTGAAAACTGAGTTTCCTTGAGAGCTGCTTGGAAGCCTGATGGTGTGTGAAGTTAGTGAGCCAAATGGAGTTGTTCTCCCACAAGAACCACTCGGCTGATCCTTCTTCAATATGCCCTTCACCAACATGCAGTGTTTCCTTGATTGAATTAGCTCTCACACCAATATTTGCGTCTAGAGCCTTTGCATTGAGGGCTATCTGAAAACGGCTGTGGCGCTGAAGTTGCCTGTGAATGTGGAGTTGGTGGCATGTGAAACCCGCATGTGGAGCATTCGTTTATGTGGGATGCTCTCCAAGCATCATATCCTTCCTAGGCACTCAAAGGCACTAAGCATAGAGTGTGAAAACTGAGTTTCCTTGAGAGCTGCTTGGAAGCCTGATGGTGTGTGAATTTAGGGAGCCAAATGGAGTTGTTCTCCCACAAGAACCACTCGGCTGATCCTTCTTCAATATGCCCTTCACCAACATGCAGTGTTTCCTTGATTGAATTAGCTCTCACACCAATATTTGCGTCTAGAGCCTTTGCATTGAGGGCTATCTGAAAACGGCTGTGGCGCTGAAGTTGCCTGTGAATGTGGAGTTGGTGGCATGTGATACCCGCATGTGGAGCATTCGTTTGTGTGGGATGCTCTACCATGTTCATTCCTAGATAATGCACTCAAAGGGCACTAAGCATAGAGTGTGAAAACTGAGTTTCCTTGTGAGCTGCATGGAAGCCTGATGGTGTGTGAAGTTAGTGAGCCAAATGGAGTTGTTCTCCCACAAGAACCACTCGGCTGATCCTTCTTCAATATGCCCTTCACCAACATGCAGTGTTTCCTTGATTGAATTAGCTCTCACACCAATATTTGCGTCTAGAGCCTTTGCATTGAGGGCTATCTGAAAACGGCTGTGGCGCTGAAGTTGCCTGTGAATGTGGAGTTGGTGGCATGTGAAACCCGCATGTGGAGCATTCGTTTGTGTGGGATGCTCTACCAGGTTCATTTCAGGCCTAGCCATACAAAGGGCACTAAGCATAGAGTGTGAAAACTGAGTTTCCTTGAGAGCTGCTTGGAAGCCTGATGGTGTGTGAAGTTAGTGAGCCAAATGGAGTTGTTCTCCCACAAGAACCACTCGGCTGATCCTTCTTCAATATGCCCTTCACCAACATGCAGTGTTTCCTTGATTGAATTAGCTCTCACACCAATATTTGCGTCTAGAGCCTTTGCTTTGAGGGCTATCTGAAAACGGCTGTGGCGCTGAAGTTGCCTGTGAATGTGGAGTTGGTGGCATGTGAAACCCGCATGTGGAGCATTCGTTTGTGTGGGATGCTCTACCAGGTTCATTTCAGTCCTAGCCATACAAAGGGCACAAAACATAGAGTGTGAAAACTGAGTTTCCTTGAGAGCTGCTTGGAAGCCTGATGGTGTGTGAAGTTAGTGAGCCAAATGGAGTTGTTCTCCCACAAGAACCACTCGGCTGATGCTTCTTCAATATGCCCTTCACCAACATGCAGTGTTTCCTTGATTGAATTAGCTCTCACACCAATATTTGCGTCTAGAGCCTTTGCATTGAGGGCTATCTGAAAACGGCTGTGGCGCTGAAGTTGCCTGTGAATGTGGAGTTGGTGGCATGTGAAACCCGCATGTGGAGCATTCGTTTGTGTGGGATGCTCTACCAGGTTCATTCCTAGATAATGCACTCAAAGGGCACTAAGCATAGAGTGTGAAAACTGAGTTTCCTTGAGAGCTGCTTGGAAGCCTGATGGTGTGTGAAGTTAGTGAGCCAAAAGGAGTTGTTCTCCCACAAGAACCACTCGGCTGATTCTTCTTCAATATGCCCTTCACCAACATGCAGTGTTTCCTTGATTGAATTAGCTCTCACACCAATATTTGTGTCTAGAGCCTTTGCTTTGAGGGCTATCTGAAAACGGCTGTGGCGCTGAAGTTGCCTGTGAATGTGGAGTTGGTGGCATGTGAAACCCGCATGTGGAGCATTCGTTTATGTGGGATGCTCTCCAAGCTTCATATCCTTCCTAGGAACTCAAAGGGCACTAAGCATAGCGTGTGAAAACTGAGTTTCCTTGAGAGCTGCTTGGAAGCCTGATGGTGTGTGAAGTTAGTGAGCCAAATGGAGTTGTTCTCCCACAAGAACCACTCGGCTGATCCTTCTTCAATATGCCCTTCACCAACATGCAGTGTTTCCTTGATTGAATTAGCTCTCACACCAATATTTGCGTCTAGAGCCTTTGCATTGAGGGCTATCTGAAAATGGCTGTGGCGCTGAAGAGGCCTGTGAATGTGGAGTTGGTGGCATGTGAAACCCGCATGTGGAGCATTCGTTTGTGTGGGATGCTCTACCAGGTTCATTTCAGTCCTAGCCATACAAAGGGCACTAAGCATAGAGTGTGAAAACTGAGTTTCCTTGAGAGCTGCTTGGAAGCCTGATGGTGTGTGAAGTTAGTGAGCCAAATGGAGTTGTTCTCCCACAAGAACCACTCGGCTGATCCTTCTTCAATATGCCCTTCGCCAACATGCAGTGTTTCCTTGATTGAATTAGCTCTCACACCAATATTTGCGTCTAGAGCCTTTGCTTTGAGGGCTATCTGAAAACGGCTGTGGCGCTGAAGTTGCCTGTGAATGTGGAGTTGGTGGCATGTGAAACCCGCATGTGGAGCATTCGTTTGTGTGGGATGCTCTACCAGGTTCATTTCAGTCCTAGCCATACAAAGGGCACAAAACATAGAGTGTGAAAACTGAGTTTCCTTGAGAGCTGCTTGGAAGCCTGATGGTGTGTGAAGTTAGTGAGCCAAATGGAGTTGTTCTCCCACAAGAACCACTCGGCTGATCCTTCTTCAATATGCCCTTCACCAACATGCAGTGTTTCCTTGATTGAATTAGCTCTCACACCAATATTTGCGTCTAGAGCCTTTGCATTGAGGGCTATCTGAAAACGGCTGTGGCGCTGAAGTTGCCTGTGAATGTGGAGGTGGTGGCATGTGAAAACCGCAAGTGGAGCATTCGTACGTGTGGGATGCTCTACCAGGTTCATTCCTAGATAATGCACTGAAAGGGCACTAAGCATAGAGTGTGAAAACTTTTCCTTGAGAGCTGCTTGGAAGCCTGATGGTGTGTGAAGTTAGTGAGCCAAATGGAGTTGTTCTCCCACAAGAACCACTCGGCTGATGCTTCTTCAATATGCCCTTCACCAACATGCAGTGTTTCCTTGATTGAATTAGCTCTCACACCAATATTTGCGTCTAGAGCCTTTGCATTGAGGGCTATCTGAAAACGGCTGTGGCGCTGAAGTTGCCTGTGAATGTGGAGGTGGTGGCATGTGAAACCCGCATGTGGAGCATTCGTTTGTGTGGGATGCTGACCAAGATTCATTTCAGTCGTAGGCACACAAAGAGCACTAAGCATAGAGTGTGAAAACTGAGTTTCCTTGAGAGCTGCTTGGAAGCCTGATGGTGTGTGAAGTTAGTGAGCCAAATGGAGTTGTTCTCCCACAAGAACCACTCGGCTGATCCTTCTTCAATATGCCCTTCACCAACATGCAGTGTTTTCTTGATTGAATTAGCTCTCACACCAATATTTGCGTCTAGAGCCTTTGCATTGAGGGCTGTCTGAAAACGGCTGTGGCGCTGAAGTTGCCTGTGAATGTGGAGTTGGTGGCATGTGAAACCCGCATGTGGAGCATTCGTTTGTGTGGGATACTGACCAAGATTCATTTCAGTCGTAGGCACACAAAGAGCACTAAGCATAGAGTGTGAAAACTGAGTTTCCTTGAGAGCTGCTTGGAAGCCTGATGGTGTGTGAAGTTAGTGAGCCAAATGGAGTTGTTCTCCCACAAGAACCACTCGGCTGATTCTTCTTCAATATGCCCTTCACCAACATGCAGTGTTTCCTTGATTGAATTAGCTCTCACACCAATATTTGTGTCTAGAGCCTTTGCTTTGAGGGCTATCTGAAAACGGCTGTGGCGCTGAAGTTGCCTGTGAATGTGGAGTTGGTGGCATGTGAAACCCGCATGTGGAGCATTCGTTTGTGTGTAATGCTCTACCAGGTTCATTTCAGTCCTAGCCATACAAAGGGCACAAAACATAGAGTGTGAAAACTGAGTTTCCTTGAGAGCTGCTTGGAAGCCTGATGGTGTGTGAAGTTAGTGAGCCAAATGGAGTTGTTCTCCCACAAGAAACACTCGGCTGATCCTTCTTCAATATGCCCTTCACCAACATGCAGTGTTTCCTTGATTGAATTAGCTCTCACACCAATATTTGCGTCTAGAGCCTTTGCATTGAGGGCTATCTGAAAATGGCTGTGGCGCTGAAGAGGCCTGTGAATGTGGAGTTGGTGGCATGTGAAACCCGCATATGGAGCATTCGTTTGTGTGGGATGCTCTACCAGGTTCATTCCTAGATAATGCACTCAAAGGGCACTAAGCATAGAGTGTGAAAACTGAGTTTCCTTGAGAGCTGCTTGGAAGCCTGATGGTGTGTGAAGTTAGTGAGCCAAATGGAGTTGTTCTCCCACAAGAACCACTCGGCTGATCCTTCTTCAATATGCCCTTCACCAACATGCAGTGTTTCCTTGATTGAATTAGCTCTCACACCAATATTTGCGTCTAGAGCCTTTGCATTGAGGGCTATCTGAAAATGGCTGTGGCGCTGAAGAGGCCTGTGAATGTGGAGTTGGTGGCATGTGAAACCCGCATGTGGAGCATTCGTTTGTGTGGGATGCTCTACCAGGTTCATTCCTAGATAATGCACTCAAAGGGCACTAAGCATAGAGTGTGAAAAATGAGTTTCCTTGAGAGCTGCTTGGAAGCCTGATGGTGTGTGAAGTTAGTGAGCCAAATGGAGTTGTTCTCCCACAAGAACCACTCGGCTGATCCTTCTTCAATATGCCCTTCACCAACATGCAGTGTTTTCTTGATTGAATTAGCTCTCACACCAATATTTGCGTCTAGAGCCTTTGCATTGAGGGCTGTCTGAAAACGGCTGTGGCGCTGAAGTTGCCTGTGAATGTGGAGTTGGTGGCATGTGAAACCCGCATGTGGAGCATTCGTTTGTGTGGGATGCTGACCAAGATTCATTTCAGTCGTAGGCACACAAAGAGCACTAAGCATAGAGTGTGAAAACTGAGTTTCCTTGAGAGCTGCTTGGAAGCCTGATGGTGTGTGAAGTTAGTGAGCCAAATGGAGTTGTTCTCCCACAAGAACCACTCGGCTGATTCTTCTTCAATATCCCCTTCACCAACATGCAGTGTTTCCTTGATTGAATTAGCTCTCACACCAATATTTGCGTCTAGAGCCTTTGCTTTGAGGGCTATCTGAAAACGGCTGTGGCGCTGAAGTTGCCTGTGAATGTGGAGTTGGTGGCATGTGAAACCGCATGTGGAGCATTCGTTTGTGTGGGATGCTGACCAAGCTTCATTTCAGTCATAGGCACACAAAGAGCACTAAGCATAGAGTGTGAAAACTGAGTTTCCTTGAGAGCTGCTTGGAAGCCTGATGGTGTGTGAAGTTAGTGAGCCAAATGGAGTTGTTCTCCCACAAGAACCACTCGGCTGATCCTTCTTCAATATGCCCTTCACCAACATGCAGTGTTTCCTTGATTGAATTAGCTCTCACACCAATATTTGCGTCTAGAGCCTTTGCATTGAGGGCTATCTGAAAACGGCTGTGGCGCTGAAGTTGCCTGTGAATGTGGAGTTGGTGGCATGTGAAACCCGCATGTGGAGCATTCGTTTGTGTGGGATGCTCTACCAGGTTCATTCCTAGATAATGCACTCAAAGGGCACTAAGCATAGAGTGTGAAAACTGAGTTTCCTTGAGAGCTGCTTGGAAGCCTGATGGTGTGTGAAGTTAGTGAGCCAAATGGAGTTGTTCTCCCACAAGAACCACTCGGCTGATCCTTCTTCAATATGCCCTTCACCAACATGCAGTGTTTCCTTGATTGAATTAGCTCTCACACCAATATTTGCGTCTAGAGCCTTTGCATTGAGGGCTTTCTGAAAATGGCTGTGGCGCTGAAGAGGCCTGTGAATGTGGAGTTGGTGGCATGTGAAACCCGCATGTGGAGCATTCGTTTGTGTGGGATGCTCTACCAGGTTCATTCCTAGATAATGCACTCAAAGGGCACTAAGCATAGAGTGTGAAAACTGAGTTTCCTTGAGAGCTGCTTGGAAGCCTGATGGTGTGTGAAGTTAGTGAGCCAAATGGAGTTGTTCTCCCACAAGAACCACTCGGCTGATCCTTCTTCAATATGCCCTTCACCAACATGCAGTGTTTCCTTGATTGAATTAGCTCTCACACCAATATTTGTGTCTAGAGCCTTTGCATTGAGGGCTATCTGAAAACGGCTGTGGCGCTGAAGTTGCCTGTGAATGTGGAGTTGGTGGCATGTGAAACCCGCATGTGGAGCATTCGTTTATGTGGGATGCTATCCAAGCTTCATATCCTTCCTAGGCACTCAAAGGGCACTAAGCATAGAGTGTGAAAACTGAGTTTCCTTCAGAGCTGCTTGGAAGCCTGATGGTGTGTGAAGTTAGTGAGCCAAATGGAGTTGTTCTCCCACAAGAACCACTCGGCTGATCCTTCTTCAATATGCCCTTCACCAACATGCAGTGTTTTCTTGATTGAATTAGCTCTCACACCAATATTTGCGTCTAGAGCCTTTGCATTGAGGGCTATCTGAAAACGGCTGTGGCGCTGAAGTTGCCTGTGAATGTGGAGTTGGTGGCATGTGAAACCCGCATGTGGAGCATTCCTTTATGTGGGATGCTCTACCAGGTTCATTTCATTCCTAGCCATACAAATGGCACTAAGCATAGAGTGTGAAAACTGAGTTTCCTTGAGAGCTGCTTGGAAGCCTGATGGTGTGTGAAGTTAGTGAGCCAAATGGAGTTGTTCTCCCACAAGAACCACTCGGCTGATCCTTCTTCAATATGCCCTTCACCAACATGCAGTGTTTCCTTGATTGAATTAGCTCTCACACCAATATTTGCGTCTAGAGCCTTTGCATTGAGGGCTATCTGAAAACGGCTGTGGCGCTGAAGTTGCCTGTGAATGTGGAGTTGGTGGCATGTGAAACCCGCATGTGGAGAATTCGTTTGTGTGGGATGCTCTACCAGGTTCATTCCTAGATAATGCACTCAAAGGGCACTAAGCATAGAGTGTGAAAACTGAGTTTCCTTGAGAGCTGCTTGGAAGCCTGATGGTGTGTGAAGTTAGTGAGCCAAATGGAGTTGTTCTCCCACAAGAACCACTCGGCTGATGCTTCTTCAATATGCCCTTCACCAACATGCAGCGTTTCCTTGATTGAATTAGCTCTCACACCAATATTTGCGTCTAGAGCCTTTGCATTGAGGGCTATCTGAAAACGGCTGTGGCGCTGAAGTTGCCTGTGAATGTGGAGTTGGTGGCATGTGAAACCCGCATGTGGAGCATTCGTTTATGTGGGATGCTCTCCAAGCTTCATTTCAGTCCTGGGCACTCAAAGGGCACTAAGCATAGAGTGTCAAAACTGAGTTTCCTTGAGAGCTGCTTGGAAGCCTGATGGTGTGTGAAGTTAGTGAGCCAAATGGAGTTGTTCTCCCACAAGAACCACTCGGCTGATCCTTCTTCAATATGCCCTTCACCAACATGCAGTGTTTTCTTGATTGAATTAGCTCTCACACCAATATTTGCGTCTAGAGCCTTTGCATTGAGGGCTATCTGAAAACGGCTGTGGCGCTGAAGTTGCCTGTGAATGTGGAGTTGGTGGCATGTGAAACCCGCATGTGGAGCATTCCTTTATGTGGGATGCTCTACCAGGTTCATTTCAGTCCTAGCCATACAAAGGGCACTAAGCATAGAGTGTGAAAACTGAGTTTCCTTGAGAGCTGCTTGGAAGCCTGATGGTGTGTGAAGTTAGTGAGCCAAATGGAGTTGTTCTCCCACAAGAACCACTCGGCTGATCCTTCTTCAATATGCCCTTCACCAACATGCAGTGTTTTCTTGATTGAATTAGCTCTCACACCAATATTTGCGTCTAGAGCCTTTGCATTGAGGGCTATCTGAAAACGGCTGTGGCGCTGAAGTTGCCTGTGAATGTGGAGTTGGTGGTATGTGAAACCCGCATGTGGAGCATTCGTTTGTGTGGGATGCTGACCAAGCTTCATTTCAGTCCTAGGCATACAAAGGGCACTAACCATAGAGTGTGAAAACTGAGTTTCCTTGAGAGCTGCTTGGAAGCCTGATGGTGTGTGAAGTTAGTGAGCCACATGGCGTTGTTCTCCCACAAGAACCACTCGGCTGATTCTTCTTCAATATGCCCTTCACCAACATGCAGTGTTTCCTTGATTGAATTAGCTCTCACACCAATATTTGCGTCTAGAGCCTTTGCTTTGAGGGCTATCTGAAAACGGCTGTGGCGCTGAAGTTGCCTGTGAATGTGGAGTTGGTGGCATGTGAAACCCGCATGTGGAGCATTCGTTTGTGTGGGATGCTCTACCATTTTCATTCCTAGATAATGCACTCAAAGGGCACTAAGCATAGAGTGTGAAAACTGAGTTTCCTTGAGAGCTGCTTGGAAGCCTGATGGTGTGTGAAGTTAGTGAGCCAAATGGAGTTGTTCTCCCACAAGAACCACTCGGCTGATCCTTCTTCAATATGCCATTCACCAACATGCAGTGTTTCCTTGATTGAATTAGCTCTCACACCAATATTTGCGTCTAGAGCCTTTGCATTGAGGGCTATCTGAAAACGGCTGTGGCGCAGAAGTTGCCTGTGAATGTGGAGTTGGTGGCATGTGAAACCCGCATGTGGAGCATTCGTTTGTGTGGGATGCTCTACCAGGTTCATTCCTAGATAATGCACTCAAAGGGCACTAAGCATAGAGTGTGAAAACTGAGTTTCCTTGAGAGCTGCTTGGAAGCCTGATGGTGTGTGAAGTTAGTGAGCCAAATGGAGTTGTTCTCCCACAAGAACCACTCGGCTGATCCTTCTTCAATATGCCATTCACCAACATGCAGTGTTTCCTTGATTGAATTAGCTCTCACACCAATATTTGCGTCTAGAGCCTTTGCATTGAGGGCTATCTGAAAACGGCTGTGGCGCAGAAGTTGCCTGTGAATGTGGAGTTGGTGGCATGTGAAACCCGCATGTGGAGCATTCGTTTGTGTGGGATGCTCTACCAGGTTCATTCCTAGATAATGCACTCAAAGGGCACTAAGCATAGAGTGTGAAAACTGAGTTTCCTTGAGAGCTGCTTGGAAGCCTGATGGTGTGTGAAGTTAGTGAGCCAAATGGAGTTGTTCTCCCAGAAGAACCACTCGGCTGATCCTTCTTCAATATGCCCTTCACCAACATGCAGTGTTTCCTTGATTGAATTAGCTCTCACACCAATATTTGCGTCTAGAGCCTTTGCATTGAGGGCTATCTGAAAACGGCTGTGGCGCTGAAGTTGCCTGTGAATGTGGAGTTGGTGGAATGTGAAAACCGCATGTGGAGCATTCATACGTATGGGATGCTCTACCATGTTCATTCCTAGATAATGCACTCAAAGGGCACTAAGCATAGAGTGTGAAAACTGAGTTTCCTTGAGAGCTGCTTGGAAGCCTGATGGTGTGTGAAGTTAGTGAGCCAAATGGAGTTGTTCTCCCACAAGAACCACTTGGCTCATGCTTCTTCAATATGCCCTTCACCAACATGCAGTGTTTCCTTGATTGAATTACCTCTCACACCAATATTTGCGTCTAGAGCCTTTGCATTGAGGGCTATCTGAAAACGGCTGTGGCGCTGAAGTTGCCTGTGAATGTGGAGTTGGTGGCATGTGAAACCCGCATGTGGAGCATTCGTTTGTGTGAGATGCTCTATCAGGTTCATTCCTAGATAATGCACTCAAAGGGCACTAAGCATAGAGTGTGAAAACTGAGTTTCCTTGAGAGCTGCTTGGAAGCCTGATGGTGTGTGAAGTTAGTGAGCCAAATGGAGTTGTTCTCCCACAAAAACCACTCGGCTGATTCTTCCTCAATATGCCCTTCACCAACATTCAGTGTTTCCTTGATTGAATTAGCTCTCACACCAATATTTGCGTCTAGAGCCTTTGCATTGAGGGCTATCTGAAAACGGCTGTGGCGCTGAAGTTGCCTGTGAATGTGGAGTTGGTGGCATGTGAAACCCGCATGTGGAGCATTCGTTTGTGCGGGATGCTCTCCAAGCTTCATTTCATTCCTAGGCACTCAAAGGGCACTAAGCATAGAGTGTGAAAACTGAGTTTCCTTGAGAGCTGCTTGGAAGCCTGATGGTGTGTGAAGTTAGTGAGCCAAATGGAGTTGTTCTCCCACAAGAACCACTCGGCTGATTCTTCTTCAATATGCCCTTCACCAACATGCAGTGTTTTCTTGATTGAATTAGCTCTCACACCAATATTTGCGTCTAGAGCCTTTGCATTGAGGGCTATCTGAAAACGGCTGTGGCGCTGAAGTTGCCTGTGAATGTGGAGTTGCTGGCATGTGAAACCCGCATGTGGAGCATTCGTTTGTGTGGGATGCTGACCAAGATTCATTTCAGTCGTAGGCACACAAAGAGCACTAAGCATAGAGTGTGAAAACTGAGTTTCCTTGAGAGCTGCTTGGAAGCCTGATGGTGTGTGAAGTTAGTGAGCCAAATGGAGTTGTTCTCCCACAAGAACCACTCGGCTGATTCTTCTTCAATATGCCCTTCACCAACGTGCAGTGTTTCCTTGATTGAATTAGCTCTCACACCAATATTTGCGTCTAGAGCCTTTGCTTTGAGGGCTATCTGAAAACGGCTGTGGCGCTGAAGTTGCCTGTGAATGTGGAGTTGGTGGCATGTGAAACCCGCATGTGGAGCATTCGTTTGTGTGGGATGCTGACCAAGCTTCATTTCAGTCATAGGCACACAAAGAGCACTAAACATAGAGTGTAAAAACTGAGTTTCCTTCAGAGCTGCTTGGAAGCCTGATGGTGTGTGAAGTTAGTGAGCCAAATGGAGTTGTTCTCCCACAAGAACCACTCGGCTGATTCTTCTTCAATATGCCCTTCACCAACATGCAGTGTTTCCTTGATTGAATTAGCTCTCACACCAATATTTGTGTCTAGAGCCTTTGCTTTGAGGGCTATCTGAAAACGGCTGTGGCGCTGAAGTTGCCTGTGAATGTGGAGTTGGTGGCATGTGAAACCCGCATGTGGAGCATTCGTTTGTGTGTAATGCTCTACCAGGTTCATTTCAGTCCTAGCCATACAAAGGGCACAAAACATAGAGTGTGAAAACTGAGTTTCCTTGAGAGCTGCTTGGAAGCCTGATGGTGTGTGAAGTTAGTGAGCCAAATGGAGTTGTTCTCCCACAAGAACCACTCGGCTGATCCTTCTTCAATATGCCCTTCACCAACATGCAGTGTTTCCTTGATTGAATTAGCTCTCACACCAATATTTGCGTCTAGAGCCTTTGCATTGAGGGCTATCTGAAAAAGGCTGTGGCGCTGAAGAGGCCTGTGAATGTGGAGTTGGTGGCATGTGAAACCCGCATGTGGAGCATTCGTTTGTGTGGGATGCTCTACCAGGTTCATTCCTAGATAATGCACTCAAAGGGCACTAAGCATAGAGTGTGAAAACTGAGTTTCCTTGAGAGCTGCTTGGAAGCCTGATGGTGTGTGAAGTTAGTGAGCCAAATGGAGTTGTTCTCCCACAAGAACCACTCGGCTGATCCTTCTTCAATATGCCCTTCACCAACATGCAGTGTTTCCTTGATTGAATTAGCTCTCACACCAATATTTGCGTCTAGAGCCTTTGCATTGAGGGCTATCTGAAAACGGCTGTGGCGCTGAAGTTGCCTGTGAATTTGGAGGTGGTGGCATGTGACACCCGCATGTGGAGCATTCGTTTGTGTGGGATGCTCTACCAGGTTCATTCCTAGATAATGCACTCAAAGGGCACTAAGCATAGAGTGTGAAAACTGAGTTTCCTTGAGAGCTGCTTGGAAGCCTGATGGTGTGTGAAGTTAGTGAGCCAAATGGAGTTGTTCTCCCAGAAGAACCACTCGGCTGATCCTTCTTCAATATGCCCTTCACCAACATGCAGTGTTTCCTTGATTGATGCTCTCACACCAATATTTGCGTCTAGAGCCTTTGCATTGAGGGCTATCTGAAAACGGCTGTGGCGCTGAAGTTGCCTGTGAATGTGGAGTTGGTGGCATGTGAAATCCACATGTGGAGCATTCGTTTGTGTGGGATGCTCTACCAGGTTCATTTCAGGTCCTAGCCATACAAAGGGTACTAAGCATAGAGTGTGAAAACTGAGTTTCCTTGAGAGCTGCTTGGAAGCCTGATGGTGTGTGAAGTTAGTGAGCCAAATGGAGTTGTTCTCCCACAAGAACCACTCGGCTGATCCTTCTTCAATATGCCCTTCACCAACATGCAGTGTTTCCTTGATTGAATTAGCTCTCACACCAATATTTGCGTCTAGAGCCTTTGCATTGAGGGCTATCTGAAAATGGCTGTGGCGCTGAGAGGCCTGTGAATGTGGAGTTGGTGGCATGTGAAACCCGCATGTGGAGCATTCGTTGTGTGGGATGCTCTACAAGGTTCATTCCTAGATAATGCACTCAAAGGGCACTAAGCATAGAGTGCTGAAAACTGAGTTTCCTTGAGAGCTGCTTGGAAGCCTGATGGTGTGTGAAGTTAGTGAGCCAAATGGAGTTGTTCTCCCACAAGAACCACTCGGCTGATCCTTCTTCAATATGCCCTTCACCAACATGCAGTGTTTCCTTGATTGAATTAGCTCTCACACCAATATTTGCGTCTAGAGCCTTTGCTTTGAGGGCTATCTGAAAATGGCTGTGGTGCTGAAGTTGCCTGTGAATGTGGAGGTGGTGGCATGTGACACCCGCATGTGGAGCATTCGTTTGTGTGGGATGCTCTACCAGGTTCATTCCTAGATAATGCACTCAAAGGGCACTAAGCATAGAGTGTGAAAACTGAGTTTCCTTGAGAGCTGCTTGGAAGCCTGATGGTGTGTGAAGTTAGTGAGCCAAATGGAGTTGTTCTCCCAGAAGAACCACTCGGCTGATCCTTCTTCAATATGCCCTTCACCAACATGCAGTGTTTCCTTGATTGATGCTCTCACACCAATATTTGCGTCTAGAGCCTTTGCATTGAGGGCTATCTGAAAACGGCTGTGGCGCTGAAGTTGCCTGTGAATGTGGAGTTGGTGGCATGTGAAACCCGCATGTGGAGCATTCGTTTGTGTGGGATGCTCTCCAAGTTTCATTTGATTCCTAGGCACTCAAAGGGCACTAAGCATAGAGTGTGAAAACTGAGTTTCCTTGAGAGCTGCTTGGAAGCCTGATGGTGTGTGAAGTTAGTGAGCCAAATGGAGTTGTTCTCCCACAAGAACCACTCGGCTGATTCTTCTTCAATATGCCCTTCACCAACATGCAGTGTTTTCTTGATTGAATTAGCTCTCACACCAATATTTGCGTCTAGAGCCTTTGCTTTGAGGGCTATCTGAAAACGGCTGTGGCGCTGAAGTTGCCTGTGAATGTGGAGTTGGTGGCATGTGAAACCCGCATGTGGAGCATTCGTTTGTGTGGGATGCTGACCAAGCTTCATTTCAGTCGTAGGCACACAAAGAGCACTAAGCATAGAGTGTAAAAACTGAGTTTCCTTGAGAGCTGCTTGGAAGCCTGATGGTGTGTGAAGTTAGTGAGCCAAATGGAGTTGTTCTCCCACAAGAACCACTCGGCTGATCCTTCTTCAATATGCCCTTCACCAACATGCAGTGTTTCCTTGATTGAATTAGCTCTCACACCAATATTTGCGTCTAGAGCCTTTGCATTGAGGGCTATCTGAAAATGGCTGTGGCGCTGAAGAGGCCTGTGAATGTGGAGTTGGTGGCATTTGAAACCCGCATGTGGAGCATTCGTTTGTGTGGGATGCTCTACCAGGTTCATTCCTAGATAATGCACTCAAAGGGCACTAAGCATAGAGTGTGAAAACTGAGTTTCCTTGAGAGCTGCTTGGAAGCCTGATGGTGTGTGAAGTTAGTGAGCCAAATGGAGTTGTTCTCCCACAAGAACCACTCGGCTGATCCTTCTTCAATATGCCCTTCACCAACATGCAGTGTTTCCTTGATTGAATTAGCTCTCACACCAATATTTGCGTCTAGAGCCTTTGCATTGAGGGCTATCTGAAAACGGCTGTGGCGCTGAAGTTGCCTGTGAATGTGGAGTTGGTGGCATGTGAAACCCGCATGTGGAGCATTCGTTTGTGTGGGATGCTCTACCAGGTTCATTCCTAGATAATGCACTGAAAGGGCACTAAGCATAGAGTGTGAAAACTGAGTTTCCTTGAGAGCTGCTTGGAAGCCTGATGGTGTGTGAAGTTAGTGAGCCAAATGGAGTTGTTCTCCCACAAGAACCACTCGGCTGATTCTTCTTCAATATGCCCTTCACCCAACATGCAGTGTTTTCTTGATTGAATTAGCTCTCACACCAATATTTGCGTCTAGAGCCTTTGCATTGAGGGCTATCTGAAAACGGCTGTGGCGCTGAAGTTGCCTGTGAATGTGGAGTTGCTGGCATGTGAAACCCGCATGTGGAGCATTCGTTTGTGTGGGATGCTGACCAAGATTCATTTCAGTCGTAGGCACACAAAGAGCACTAAGCATAGAGTGTGAAAACTGAGTTTCCTTGAGAGCTGCTTGGAAGCCTGATGGTGTGTGAAGTTAGTGAGCCAAATGGAGTTGTTCTCCCACAAGAACCACTCGGCTGATTCTTCTTCAATATGCCCCTTCACCAACGTGCAGTGTTTCCTTGATTGAATTAGCTCTCACACCAATATTTGCGTCTAGAGCCTTTGCTTTGAGGGCTATCTGAAAACGGCTGTGGCGCTGAAGTTGCCTGTGAATGTGGAGTTGGTGGCATGTGAAACCCGCATGTGGAGCATTCGTTTGTGTGGGATGCTGACCAAGCTTCATTTCAGTCATAGGCACACAAAGAGCACTAAGCATAGAGTGTAAAAACTGAGTTTCCTTGAGAGCTGCTTGGAAGCCTGATGGTGTGTGAAGTTAGTGAGCCAAATGGAGTTGTTCTCCCACAAGAACCACTCGGCTGATTCTTCTTCAATATGCCCTTCACCAACATGCAGTGTTTCCTTGATTGAATTAGCTCTCACACCAATATTTGTGTCTAGAGCCTTTGCTTTGAGGGCTATCTGAAAACGGCTGTGGCGCTGAAGTTGCCTGTGAATGTGGAGTTGGTGGCATGTGAAACCCGCATGTGGAGCATTCGTTTGTGTGTAATGCTCTACCAGGTTCATTTCAGTCCTAGCCATACAAAGGGCACAAAACATAGAGTGTGAAAACTGAGTTTCCTTGAGAGCTGCTTGGAAGCCTGATGGTGTGTGAAGTTAGTGAGCCAAATGGAGTTGTTCTCCCACAAGAACCACTCGGCTGATCCTTCTTCAATATGCCCTTCACCAACATGCAGTGTTTCCTTGATTGAATTAGCTCTCACACCAATATTTGCGTCTAGAGCCTTTGCATTGAGGGCTATCTGAAAATGGCTGTGGCGCTGAAGAGGCCTGTGAATGTGGAGTTGGTGGCATGTGAAACCCGCATGTGGAGCATTCGTTTGTGTGGGATGCTCTACCAGGTTCATTCCTAGATAATGCACTCAAAGGGCACTAAGCATAGAGTGTGAAAACTGAGTTTCCTTGAGAGCTGCTTGGAAGCCTGATGGTGTGTGAAGTTAGTGAGCCAAATGGAGTTGTTCTCCCACAAGAACCACTCGGCTGATCCTTCTTCAATATGCCCTTCACCAACATGCAGTGTTTCCTTGATTGAATTAGCTCTCACACCAATATTTGCGTCTAGAGCCTTTGCATTGAGGGCTATCTGAAAACGGCTGTGGCGCTGAAGTTGCCTGTGAATTTGGAGTTGGTGGCATGTGAAACCCGCATGTGGAGCATTCGTTTGTGTGGGATGCTCTACCAGGTTCATTCCTAGATAATGCACTCAAAGGGCACTAAGCATAGAGTGTGAAAACTGAGTTTCCTTGAGAGCTGCTTGGAAGCCTGATGGTGTGTGAAGTTAGTGAGCCAAATGGAGTTGTTCTCCCAGAAGAACCACTCGGCTGATCCTTCTTCAATATGCCCTTCACCAACATGCAGTGTTTCCTTGATTGATGCTCTCACACCAATATTTGCGTCTAGAGCCTTTGCATTGAGGGCTATCTGAAAACGGCTGTGGCGCTGAAGTTGCCTGTGAATGTGGAGTTGGTGGCATGTGAAATCCACATGTGGAGCATTCGTTTGTGTGGGATGCTCTACCAGGTTCATTTCAGTCCTAGCCATACAAAGGGTACTAAGCATAGAGTGTGAACAACTGAGTTTCCTTGAGAGCTGCTTGGAAGCCTGATGGTGTGTGAAGTTAGTGAGCCAAATGGAGTTGTTCTCCCACAAGAACCACTCGGCTGATCCTTCTTCAATATGCCCTTCACCAACATGCAGTGTTTCCTTGATTGAATTAGCTCTCACACCAATATTTGCGTCTAGAGCCTTTGCATTGAGGGCTATCTGAAAATGGCTGTGGCGCTGAAGAGGCCTGTGAATGTGGAGTTGGTGGCATGTGAAACCCGCATGTGGAGCATTCGTTTGTGTGGGATGCTCTACAAGGTTCATTCCTAGATAATGCACTCAAAGGGGCACTAAGCATAGAGTGTGAAAACTGAGTTTCCTTGAGAGCTGCTTGGAAGCCTGATGGTGTGTGAAGTTAGTGAGCCAAATGGAGTTGTTCTCCCACAAGAACCACTCGGCTGATCCTTCTTCAATATGCCCTTCACCAACATGCAGTGTTTCCTTGATTGAATTAGCTCTCACACCAATATTTGCGTCTAGAGCCTTTGCTTTGAGGGCTATCTGAAAATGGCTGTGGTGCTGAAGTTGCCTGTGAATGTGGAGGTGGTGGCATGTGACACCCGCATGTGGAGCATTCGTTTGTGTGGGATGCTCTACCAGGTTCATTCCTAGATAATGCACTCAAAGGGCACTAAGCATAGAGTGTGAAAACTGAGTTTCCTTGAGAGCTGCTTGGAAGCCTGATGGTGTGTGAAGTTAGTGAGCCAAATGGAGTTGTTCTCCCAGAAGAACCACTCGGCTGATCCTTCTTCAATATGCCCTTCACCAACATGCAGTGTTTCCTTGATTGATGCTCTCACACCAATATTTGCGTCTAGAGCCTTTGCATTGAGGGCTATCTGAAAACGGCTGTGGCGCTGAAGTTGCCTGTGAATGTGGAGTTGGTGGCATGTGAAACCCGCATGTGGAGCATTCGTTTGTGTGGGATGCTCTCCAAGTTTCATTTGATTCCTAGGCACTCAAAGGGCACTAAGCATAGAGTGTGAAAACTGAGTTTCCTTGAGAGCTGCTTGGAAGCCTGATGGTGTGTGAAGTTAGTGAGCCAAATGGAGTTGTTCTCCCACAAGAACCACTCGGCTGATTCTTCTTCAATATGCCCTTCACCAACATGCAGTGTTTTCTTGATTGAATTAGCTCTCACACCAATATTTGCGTCTAGAGCCTTTGCTTTGAGGGCTATCTGAAAACGGCTGTGGCGCTGAAGTTGCCTGTGAATGTGGAGTTGGTGGCATGTGAAACCCGCATGTGGAGCATTCGTTTGTGTGGGATGCTGACCAAGCTTCATTTCAGTCGTAGGCACACAAAGAGCACTAAGCATAGAGTGTAAAAACTGAGTTTCCTTGAGAGCTGCTTGGAAGCCTGATGGTGTGTGAAGTTAGTGAGCCAAATGGAGTTGTTCTCCCACAAGAACCACTCGGCTGATCCTTCTTCAATATGCCCTTCACCAACATGCAGTGTTTCCTTGATTGAATTAGCTCTCACACCAATATTTGCGTCTAGAGCCTTTGCATTGAGGGCTATCTGAAAATGGCTGTGGCGCTGAAGAGGCCTGTGAATGTGGAGTTGGTGGCATTTGAAACCCGCATGTGGAGCATTCGTTTGTGTGGGATGCTCTACCAGGTTCATTCCTAGATAATGCACTCAAAGGGCACTAAGCATAGAGTGTGAAAACTGAGTTTCCTTGAGAGCTGCTTGGAAGCCTGATGGTGTGTGAAGTTAGTGAGCCAAATGGAGTTGTTCTCCCACAAGAACCACTCGGCTGATCCTTCTTCAATATGCCCTTCACCAACATGCAGTGTTTCCTTGATTGAATTAGCTCTCACACCAATATTTGCGTCTAGAGCCTTTGCATTGAGGGCTATCTGAAAACGGCTGTGGCGCTGAAGTTGCCTGTGAATGTGGAGTTGGTGGCATGTGAAACCCGCATGTGGAGCATTCGTTTGTGTGGGATGCTCTACCAGGTTCATTCCTAGATAATGCACTGAAAGGGCACTAAGCATAGGAGTGTGAAAACTGAGTTTCCTTGAGAGCTGCTTGGAAGCCTGATGGTGTGTGAAGTTAGTGAGCCAAATGGAGTTGTTCTCCCACAAGAACCACTCGGCTGATCCTTCTTCAATATGCCCTTCACCAACATGCAGTGTTTCCTTGATTGAATTAGCTCTCACACCAATATTTGCGTCTAGAGCCTTTGCATTGAGGGCTATCTGAAAAAGGCTGTGGCGCTGAAGAGGCCTGTGAATGTGGAGTTGGTGGAATGTGAAACCCGCATGTGGAGCATTCGTTTGTGTGGGATGCTCTACCAGGTTCATTCCTAGATAATGCACTCAAAGGGCACTAAGCATAGAGTGTGAAAACTGAGTTTCCTTGAGAGCTGCTTGGAAGCCTGATGGTGTGTGAAGTTAGTGAGCCAAATGGAGTTGTTCTCCCACAAGAACCACTCGGCTGATCCTTCTTCAATATGCCCTTCACCAACATGCAGTGTTTCCTTGATTGAATTAGCTCTCACACCAATATTTGCGTCTAGAGCCTTTGCATTGAGGGCTATCTGAAAACGGCTGTGGCGCTGAAGTTGCCTGTGAATGTGGAGTTGGTGGCATGTGAAACCCGCATGTGGAGCATTCGTTTGTGTGGGATGCTCTACCAGGTTCATTCCTAGATAATGCACTCAAAGGGCACTAAGCATAGAGTGTGAAAACTGAGTTTCCTTGAGAGCTGCTTGGAAGCCTGATGGTGTGTGAAGTTAGTGAGCCAAATGGAGTTGTTCTCCCACAAGAACCACTCGGCTGATCCTTCTTCAATATGCCCTTCACCAACATGGAGTGTTTCCTTGATTGATGCTCTCACACCAATATTTGCGTCTAGAGCCTTTGCATTGAGGGCTATCTGAAAACGGCTGTGACGCTGAAGTTGCCTGTGAATGTGGAGTTGGTGGCATGTGAAACCCACATGTGGAGCATTCGTTTGTGTGGGATGCTCTACCAGGTTCATTTCAGTAATAGCCATACAAAGGGCACTAAGCATAGAGTGTGAAAACTGAGTTTGCTTGAGAGCTGCTTGGAAGCCTGATGGTGTATGAAGTTAGTGAGCCAAATGGAGTTGTTCTCCCACAAGAACCACTCGGCTGATCCTTCTTCAATATGCCCTTCACCAACATGCAGTGTTTCCTTGATTAAATTAGCTCTCACACCAATATTTGCGTCTAGAGCCTTTGCATTGAGAGCTATCTGAAAACGGCTGTGGCGCTGAAGTTGCCTGTGAATGTGGAGTTGGTGGCATGTGAAACCCGCATGTGGAGCATTCGTTTGTGTGGGATGCTCTCCAAGCTTCATTTGATTCCTAGGCACTCAAAGGGCAATAAGCATAGAGTGTGAAAACTGAGTTTCCTTGAGAGCTGCTTGGAAGCCTGATGGTGTGTGAAGTTAGTGAGCCAAATGGAGTTGTTCTCCCACAAGAACCACTCGGCTGATCCTTCTTCAATATGCCCTTCACCAACATGCAGTGTTTCCTTGATTGAATTAGCTCTCACACCAATATTTGCGTCTAGAGCCTTTGCATTGAGGGCTATCTGAAAACGGCTGTGGCGCTGAAGTTGCCTGTGAATGTGGAGTTGCTGGCATGTGAAACCCGCATGTGGAGCATTCGTTTGTGTGGGATGCTCTACCAGGTTCATTCCTAGATAATGCACTCAAAGGGCACTAAGCATAGAGTGTGAAAACTGAGTTTCCTTGAGAGCTGCTTGGAAGCCTGATGGTGTGTGAAGTTAGTGAGCCAAATGGAGTTGTTCTCCCAGAAGAACCACTCGGCTGATCCTTCTTCAATATGCCCTTCACCAACATGCAGTGTTTCCTTGATTGATGCTCTCACACCAATATTTGCGTCTAGAGCCTTTGCATTGAGGGCTATCTGAAAACGGCTGTGGCGCTGAAGTTGCCTGTGAATGTGGAGTTGGTGGCATGTGAAACCCACATGTGGAGCATTCGTTTGTGTGGGATGCTCTACCAGGTTCATTTCAGTAATAGCCATACAAAGGGCACTAAGCATAGAGTGTGAAAACTGAGTTTCCTTGAGAGCTTCTTGGAAGCCTGATGGTGTATGAAGTTAGTGAGCCAAATGGAGTTGTTCTCCCACAAGAACCACTCGGCTGATCCTTCTTCAATATGCCCTTCACCAACATGCAGTGTTTCCTTGATTAAATTAGCTCTCACACCAATATTTGCGTCTAGAGCCTTTGCATTGAGAGCTATCTGAAAACGGCTGTGGCGCTGAAGTTGCCTGTGAATGTGGAGTTGGTGGCATGTGAAACCCGCATGTGGAGCATTCGTTTGTGTGGGATGCTCTCCCAAGCTTCATTTGATTCCTAGGCACTCAAAGGGCACTAAGCATAGAGTGTGAAAACTGAGTTTCCTTGAGAGCTGCTTGGAAGCCTGATGGTGTGTTAATTTAGTGAGCCAAATGGAGTTGTTCTCCCACAAGAACCACTCGGCTGATTCTTCTTCAATATGCCCTTCACCAACATGCAGTGTTTTCTTGATTGAATTAGCTCTCACACCAATATTTGCGTCTAGAGCCTTTGCTTTGAGGGCTATCTGAAAACGGCTGTGGCGCTGAAGTTGCCTGAGAATGTGGAGTTGGTGCATGTGAAACCCGCATGTGGAGCATTCGTTTGTGTGGGATGCTGACCAAGCTTTATTTCAGTCGTAGGCACACAAAGAGCACTAAGCACAGAGTGTAAAAACTGAGTTCCTAGAGAGCAGCTTGGAAGCCTGATGGTGTGTGAAGTTAGTGAGCCAAATGGAGTTGTTCTCCTACAAGAACCACTCGGCTGATTCTTCTTCAATATGCCCTTCACCCACATGCAGTGTTTCCTTGATTGAATTAGCTCTCACACCAATATTTGCGTCTAGAGCCTTTGCTTTGAGGGCTATCTGAAAACGGCTGTGGTGCTGAAGTTGCCTGTGAATGTGGAGTTGGTGGCATGTGAAACCCGCATGTGGAGCATTCGTTTGTGTGTAATGCTCTACCAGGTTCATTTCAGTCCTAGCCATACAAAGGGCACAAAACATAGAGTGTGAAAACTGAGTTTCCTTGAGAGCTGCTTGGAAGCCTGATGGTGTGTGAAGTTAGTGAGCCAAATGGAGTTGTTCTCCCACAAGAACCACTCGGCTGATCCTTCTTCAATATGCCCTTCACCAACATGCAGTGTTTCCTTGATTGAATTAGCTCTCACACCAATATTTGCGTCTAGAGCCTTTGCATTGAGGGCTATCTGAAAATGGCTGTGGCGCTGAAGAGACCTGTGAATCTGGAGTTGGTGGCATGTGAAACCCGCATGTGGAGCATTCGTTTGTGTGGGATGCTCTACCAGGTTCATTCCTAGATAATGCACTCATAGGGCACTAAGCATAGAGTGTGAAAACTGAGTTTCCTTGAGAGCTGCTTGGAAGCCTGATGGTGTGTGAAGTTAGTGAGCCAAATGGAGTTGTTCTCCCACAAGAACCACTCGGCTGATCCTTCTTCAATATGCTCTTCACCAACATGCAGTGTTTCCTTGATTGAATTAGCTCTCACACCAATATTTGCGTCTAGAGCCTTTGCATTGAGGGCTATCTGAAAACGGCTGTGGCGCTGAAGTTGCCTGTGAATGTGGAGTTGGTGGCATGTGAAACCCGCATGTGGAGCATTCGTTTGTGTGGGATGCTCTCCAAGCTTCATTTGATTCCTAGGCACTCAAAGGGCACTAAGCATAGAGTGTGAAAACTGAGTTTCCTTGAGAGCTGCTTGGAAGCCTGATGGTGTGTGAAGTTAGTGAGCCAAATGGAGTTGTTCTCCCACAAGAACCACTCGGCTGATCCTTCTTCAATATGCCCTTCACCAACATGCAGTGTTTCCTTGATTGAATTAGCTCTCACACCAATATTTGCGTCTAGAGCCTTTGCATTGAGGGCTATCTGAAAATGGCTGTGGCGCTGAAGAGGCCTGTGAATGTGGAGTTGGTGGAATGTGAAACCCGCATGTGGAGCATTCATTTGTGTGGGATGCTCTACCAGGTTCATTCCTAGATAATGCACTCAAAGGGCACTAAGCATAGAGTGTGAAAACTGAGTTTCCTTGAGAGCTGCTTGGAAGCCTGATGGTGTGTGAAGTTAGTGAGCCAAATGGAGTTGTTCTCCCACAAGAACCACTCGGCTGATCCTTCTTCAATATGCCCTTCACCAACATGCAGTGTTTCCTTGATTGAATTAGCTCTCACACCAATATTGCGTCTAGAGCCTTTGCATTGAGGGCTATCTGAAAACGGCTGTGGCGCTGAAGTTGCCTGTGAATGTGGAGTTGGTGGCATGTGAAACCCGCATGTGGAGCATTCGTTTGTGTGGGATGCTCTACCAGGTTCATTCCTAGATAATGCACTCAAAGGGCACTAAGCATAGAGTGTGAAAACTGAGTTTCCTTGAGAGCTGCTTGGAAGCCTGATGGTGTGTGAAGTTAGTGAGCCAAATGGAGTTGTTCTCCCACAAGAACCACTCGGCTGATTCTTCTTCAATATGCCCTTCACCAACATGCAGTGTTTCCTTGATTGAATTAGCTTTCACACCAATATTTGCGTCTAGAGCCTTTGTTTGAGGGCTATCTGAAAACGGCTGTGGCGCTGAAGTTGCCTGTGAATGTGGAGTTGGTGGCATGTGAAACCCGCATGTGGAGCATTCGTTTGTGTGTAATGCTCTACCAGGTTCATTTCAGTCCTAGCCATACAAAGGGCACAAAACATAGAGTGTGAAAACTGAGTTTCCTTGAGAGCTGCTTGGAAGCCTGATGGTGTGTGAAGTTAGTGAGCCAAATGGAGTTGTTCTCCCACAAGAACCACTCGGCTGATCCTTCTTCAATATGCCCTTCACCAACATGCAGTGTTTCCTTGATTGAATTAGCTCTCACACCAATATTTGCGTCTAGAGCCTTTGCATTGAGGGCTATCTGAAAAAGGCTGTGGCGCTGAAGAGGCCTGTGAATGTGGAGTTGGTGGAATGTGAAACCCGCATGTGGAGCATTCGTTTGTGTGGGATGCTCTACCAGGTTCATTCCTAGATAATGCACTCAAAGGGCACTAAGCATAGAGTGTGAAAACTGAGTTTCCTTGAGAGCTGCTTGGAAGCCTGATGGTGTGTGAAGTTAGTGAGCCAAATGGAGTTGTTCTCCCACAAGAACCACTCGGCTGATCCTTCTTCAATATGCCCTTCACCAACATGCAGTGTTTCCTTGATTGAATTAGCTCTCA
>NW_026696080.1:0-44293 GCF_030435755.1 Ochotona princeps | reverse complement strand
TGATGCTCTACCAGGTTCATTCCAAGATAATGCACTCAAAGGGCACTAAGCATAGAGTGTGAAAACTGAGTTTCCTTGAGAGCTGCTTGGAAGCCTGATGGTGTGTGAAGTTAGTGAGCCAAATGGAGTTGTTCTCCCACAAGAACCACTCGGCTGATCCTTCTTCAATATGCCCTTCACCAACATGCAGTGTTTCCTTGATTGAATTAGCTCTCACACCAATATTTGCGTCTAGAGCCTTTGCATTGAGGGCTATCTGAAAACGGCTGTGGCGCTGAAGTTGCCTGTGAATGTGGAGTTGGTGGCATGTGAAACCCGCATGTGGAGCATTCGTTCATGTGGGATGCTCTCCAAGCTTCAATTCAGTCCTAGGCACTCATAGGGCACTAAGCATAGAGTGTGAAAACTGAGTTTCCTTGAGAGCTGCTTGGAAGCCTGATGGTGTGTGAAGTTAGTGAGCCAAATGGAGTTGTTCTCCCACAAGAACCACTCGGCTGATCCTTCTTCAATATGCCCTTCACCAACATGCAGTGTGTCCTTGATTGAATTAGCTCTCACACCAATATTTGCGTCTAGAGCCTTTGCATTGAGGGCTATCTGAAAACGGCTGTGGCGCTGAAGTTGCCTGTGAATGTGGAGTTGGTGGCATGTGAAACCCGCATGTGGAGCATTCGTTTGTGCGGGATGCTGACCAAGCTTCATTTCAGTCCTAGGCACACAAAGAGCACTAAGCATAGAGTGTGAAAACTGAGTTTCCTTGAGAGCTGCTTGGAAGCCTGATGGTGTGTGAAGTTAGTGAGCCAAATGGAGTTGTTCTCCCACAAGAACCACTCGGCTGATCCTTCTTCAATATGCCCTTCACCAACATGCAGTGTGTCCTTGATTGAATTAGCTCTCACACCAATATTTGCGTCTAGAGCCTTTGCATTGAGGGCTATCTGAAAATGGCTGTGGCGCTGAAGTTGCCTGTGAATGTGGAGTTGGTGGCATGTGAAACCCGCATGTGGAGCATTCGTTTATGTGGGATGCGCTCCAAGCTTCTATTCAGTCCTAGGCACTCATAGGGCATTAAGCATAGAGTGTGAAAACTGAGTTTCCTTGAGAGCTGCTTGGAAGCCTGATGGTGTGTGAAGTTAGTGAGCCAAATGGAGTTGTTCACCCACAAGAACCACTCGGCTGATCCTTCTTCAATATGCCCTTCACCAACATGCAGTATTTCCTTGATTGAATTAGCTCTCACACCAATATTTGCGTCTAGAGCCTTTGCATTGAGGGCTATCTGAAAACGGCTGTGGCGCTGAAGTTGCCTGTGAATGTGGAGTTGGTGGCATGTGAAACCCGCATGTGGAGCATTCGTTTGTGTGGGATGCTGACCAAGCTTCATTTCAGTCCTAGGCACACATGAGCACTAAGCATAGAGTGTGAAAACTGAGTTTCCTTGAGAGCTGCTTGGAAGCCTGATGGTGTGTGAAGTTAGTGAGCCAAATGGAGTTGTTCTCCCACAAGAACCACTCGGCTGATCCTTCTTCAATATGCCCTTCACCAACATGCAGTGTTTCCTTGATTGAATTAGCTCTCACACCAATATTTGCGTCTAGAGCCTTTGCATTGAGGGCTATCTGAAAATGGCTGTATCGCTGAAGTTGCCTGTGAATGTGGAGTTGGTGGCATGTGAAACCCGCATGTTGAGCATTCGTTTATGTGGGATGCGCTCCAAGCTTCAATTCAGTCCTAGGCACTCATAGGGCACTAAGCATAGAGTGTGAAAACTGAATTTCCTTGAGAGCTGCTTGGAAGCCTGATGGTGTGTGAAGTTAGTGAGCCAAATGGAGTTGTTCTCCCACAAGAACCACTCGGCTGATCCTTCTTCAATATGCCCTTCACCAACATGCAGTGTTTCCTTGATTGAATTAGCTCTCACACCAATATTTGCGTCTAGAGCCTTTGCATTGAGGGCTATCTGAAAACGACTGTATCGCTGAAGTTGCCTGTGAATGTGGAGTTGGTGGCATGTGAAACCCGCATGTGGAGCATTCGTTTGTGTGGGATGCTCTACCAGGTTCATTTCAGTCCTTGCCATGAAAAGGGCACTAAGCATAGAGTGTGAAAACTGAGTTTCCTTGAGAGCTGCTTGGAAGCCTGATGCTGTGTGAAGTTAGTGAGCCAAATGGAGTTGTTCTCCCACAAGAACCACTCGGCTGATCCTTCTTCAATATGCCCTTCACCAACATGCAGTGTTTCCTTGATTGAATTAGCTCTCACACCAATATTTGCGTCTAGAGCCTTTGCATTGAGGGCTATCTGAAAACGGCTGTGGCGCTGAAGTTGCCTGTGAATGTGGAGTTGGTGGCATGTGAAACCCGCATGTGGAGCATTCGTTTGTGTGGGATGCTCTCCAAGCTTCAATTCAGTCCTAGGCACTCATAGGGCACTAAGCATAGAGTGTGCAACCTGAGTTTCCTTGAGAGCTGCTTGGAAGCCTGATGGTGTGTGAAGTTAGTGAGCCAAATGGAGTTGTTCTCCCACAAGAACCACTCGGCTGATCCTTCTTCAATATGCCCTTCACCAACATGCAGTGTGTCCTTGATTGAATTAGCTCTCACACCAATATTTGCGTCTAGAGCCTTTGCATTGAGGGCTATCTGAAAACGGCTGTGGCGCTGAAGTTGCCTGTGAATGTGGAGTTGGTGGCATGTGAAACCCGCATGTGGAGCATTCGTTTGTGTGGGATGCTGACCAAGCTTCATTTCAGTCCTAGGCACACAAAGAGCACTAAGCATAGAGTGTGAAAACTGAGTTTCCTTGAGAGCTGCTTGGAAGCCTGATGGTGTGTGAAGTTAGTGAGCCAAATGGAGTTGTTCTCCCACAAGAACCACTCGGCTGATCCTTCTTCAATATGCCCTTCACCAACATGCAGTGTGTCCTTGATTGAATTAGCTCTCACACCAATATTTGCGTCTAGAGCCTTTGCATTGAGGGCTATCTGAAAACGGCTGTGGCGCTGAAGTTGCCTGTGAATGTGGAGTTGGTGGCATGTGAAACCCGCATGTGGAGCATTCGTTTGTGTGGGATGCTGACCAAGCTTCATTTCAGTCCTAGGCACACAAAGAGCACTAAGCATAGAGTGTGAAAACTGAGTTTCCTTGAGAGCTGCTTGGAAGCCTGATGGTGTGTGAAGTTAGTGAGCCAAATGGAGTTGTTCTCCCACAAGAACCACTCGGCTGATCCTTCTTCAATATGCCCTTCACCAACATGCAGTGTTTCCTTGATTGAATTAGCTCTCACACCAATATTTGCGTCTAGAGCCTTTGCATTGAGGGCTATCTGAAAACGGCTGTGGCGCTGAAGTTGCCTGTGAATGTGGAGTTGGTGGCATGTGAAACCCGCATGTGGAGCATTCGTTCATGTGGGATGCTCTCCAAGCTTCAATTCAGTCCTAGGCACTCATAGGGCACTAAGCATAGAGTGTGCAACCTGAGTTTCCTTGAGAGCTGCTTGGAAGCCTGATGGTGTGTGAAGTTAGTGAGCCAAATGGAGTTGTTCTCCCACAAGAACCACTCGGCTGATCCTTCTTCAATATGCCCTTCACCAACATGCAGTGTGTCCTTGATTGAATTAGCTCTCACAACAATATTTGCGTCTAGAGCCTTTGCATTGAGGGCTATCTGAAAACGGCTGTGGCGCTGAAGGTGTCTGTGAATGTGGAGTTGGTGGCATGTGAAACCCGCATGTGGAGCATTCGTTTGTGTGGGATGCTGACCAAGCTTCATTTCAGTCCTAGGCACACAAAGAGCACTAAGCATAGAGTGTGAAAACTGAGTTTCCTTGAGAGCTGCTTGGAAGCCTGATGGTGTGTGAAGTTAGTGAGCCAAATGGAGTTGTTCTCCCACAAGAACCACTCGGCTGATCCTTCTTCAATATGCCCTTCACCAACATGCAGTGTTTCCTTGATTGAATTAGCTCTCACACCAATATTTGCGTCTAGAGCCTTTGCATTGAGGGCTATCTGAAAATGGCTGTGGCGCTGAAGTTGCCTGTGAATGTGGAGTTGGTGGCATGTGAAACCCGCATGTGGAGCATTCGTTTATGTGGGATGCGCTCCAAGCTTCAATTCAGTCCTAGGCACTCATAGGACATTAAGCTTAGAGTGTGAAAACTGAGTTTCCTTGAGAGCTGCTTGGAAGCCTGATGGTGTGTGAAGTTAGTGAGCCAAATGGAGTTGTTCTCCCACAAGAACCACTCGGCTGATCCTTCTTCAATATGCCCTTCACCAACATGCAGTGTTTCCTTGATTGAATTAGCTCTCACACCAATATTTGCGTCTAGAGCCTTTGCATTGAGGGCTATCTGAAAACGGCTGTGGCGCTGAAGTTGCCTGTGAATGTGGAGTTGGTGGCATGTGAAACCCGCATGTGGAGCATTCGTTTGTGTGGGATGCTGACCAAGCTTCATTTCAGTCCTAGGCACACAAAGAGCACTAAGCATAGAGTGTGAAAACTGAGTTTCCTTGAGAGCTGCTTGGAAGCCTGATGGTGTGGTAAGTTAGTGAGCCAAATGGAGTTGTTCTCCCACAAGAACCACTCGGCTGATCCTTCTTCAATATGCCCTTTACCAACATGCAGTGTTTCCTTGATTGAATTAGCTCTCACACCAATATTTGTGTCTAGAGCCTTTGCATTGAGGGCTATCTGTAAACGGCTGTGGCGCTGAAGTTGTCTGTGAATGTGGAGTTGGTGGCATGTGAAACCCGCATGTGGAGCATTTGTTTGTGTGGGATGCTCTACCAGGTTCATTCCAAGATAATGCACTCAAAGGGCACTAAGCATAGAGTGTGAAAACTGAGTTTCCTTGAGAGCTGCTTGGAAGCCTGATGGTGTGTGAAGTTAGTGAGCCAAATGGAGTTGTTCTCCCACAAGAACCACTCGGCTGATCCTTCTTCAATATGCCCTTCACCAACATGCAGTGTTTCCTTGATTGAATTAGCTCTCACACCAATATTTGCGTCTAGAGCCTTTGCATTGAGGGCTATCTGAAAACGGCTGTGGCGCTGAAGTTGCCTGTGAATGTGGAGTTGGTGGCATGTGAAACCCGCATGTGGAGCATTCGTTCATGTGGGATGCTCTCCAAGCTTCAATTCAGTCCTAGGCACTCATAGGGCACTAAGCATAGAGTGTGAAAACTGAGTTTCCTTGAGAGCTGCTTGGAAGCCTGATGGTGTGTGAAGTTAGTGAGCCAAATGGAGTTGTTCTCCCACAAGAACCACTCGGCTGATCCTTCTTCAATATGCCCTTCACCAACATGCAGTGTTTCCTTGATTGAATTAGCTCTCACACCAATATTTGCGTCTAGAGCCTTTGCATTGAGGGCTATCTGAAAACGGCTGTGGCGCTGAAGTTGCCTGTGAATGTGGAGTTGGTGGCATGTGAAACCCGCATGTGGAGCATTCGTTTGTGTGGGATGCTGACCAAGCTTCATTTCAGTCCTAGGCACACAAAGAGCACTAAGCATAGAGTGTGAAAACTGAGTTTCCTTGAGAGCTGCTTGGAAGCCTGATGGTGTGTGAAGTTAGTGAGCCAAATGGAGTTGTTCTCCCACAAGAACCACTCGGCTGATCCTTCTTCAATATGCCCTTCACCAACATGCAGTGTTTCCTTGATTGAATTAGCTCTCACACCAATATTTGCGTCTAGAGCCTTTGCATTGAGGGCTATCTGAAAATGGCTGTGGCGCTGAAGTTGCCTGTGAATGTGGAGTTGGTGGCATGTGAAACCCGCATGTGGAGCATTCGTTTATGTGGGATGCGCTCCAAGCTTCAATTCAGTCCTAGGCACTCATAGGGCATTAAGCATAGAGTGTGAAAACTGAGTTTCCTTGAGAGCTGCTTGGAAGCCTGATGGTGTGTGAAGTTAGTGAGCCAAATGGAGTTGTTCACCCACAAGAACCACTCGGCTGATCCTTCTTCAATATGCCCTTCACCAACATGCAGTGTTTCCTTGATTGAATTAGCTCTCACACCAATATTTGCGTCTAGAGCCTTTGCATTGAGGGCTATCTGAAAACGGCTGTGGCGCTGAAGTTGCCTGTGAATGTGGAGTTGGTGGCATGTGAAACCCGCATGTGGAGCATTCGTTTGTGTGGGATGCTGACCAAGCTTCATTTCAGTCCTAGGCACACAAAGAGCACTAAGCATAGAGTGTGAAAACTGAGTTTCCTTGAGAGCTGCTTGGAAGCCTGATGGTGTGTGAAGTTAGTGAGCCAAATGGAGTTGTTCTCCCACAAGAACCACTCGGCTGATCCTTCTTCAATATGCCCTTCACCAACATGCAGTGTTTCCTTGATTGAATTAGCTCTCACACCAATATTTGCGTCTAGAGCCTTTGCATTGAGGGCTATCTGTAAACGGCTGTGGCGCTGAAGTTGTCTGTGAATGTGGAGTTGGTGGCATGTGAAACCCGCATGTGGAGCATTCGTTTGTGTGGGATGCTCTACCAGGTTCATTCCAAGATAATGCACTCAAAGGGCACTAAGCATAGAGTGTGAAAACTGAGTTTCCTTGAGAGATGCTTGGAAGCCTGATGGTGTGTGAAGTTAGTGAGCCAAATGGAGTTGTTCTCCCACAAGAACCACTCGGCTGATCCTTCTTCAATATGCCCTTCACCAACATGCAGTGTTTCCTTGATTGAATTAGCTCTCACACCAATATTTGCGTCTAGAGCCTTTGCATTGAGGGCTATCTGAAAACGGCTGTGGCGCTGAAGTTGCCTGTGAATGTGGAGTTGGTGGCATGTGAAACCCGCATGTGGAGCATTCGTTTGTGTGGGATGCTCTACCAGGTTCATTCCTAGATAATGCACTCAAAGGGCACTAAGCATAGAGTGTGAAAACTGAGTTTCCTTGAGAGCTGCTTGGAAGCCTGATGGTGTGTGAAGTTAGTGAGCCAAATGGAGTTGTTCTCCCACAAGAACCACTCGGCTGATCCTTCTTCAATATGCCCTTCACCAACATGCAGTGTTTCCTTGATTGAATTAGCTCTCACACCAATATTTGCGTCTAGAGCCTTTGCATTGAGGGCTATCTGAAAACGACTGTATCGCTGAAGTTGCCTGTGAATGTGGAGTTGGTGGCATGTGAAACCCGCATGTGGAGCATTCGTTTGTGTGGGATGCTGACCAAGCTTCATTTCAGTCCTAGGCACACAAAGAACACTAAGCATAGAGTGTGAAAACTGAGTTTCCTTGAGAGCTGCTTGGAAGCTTGATGGTGTGTGAAGTTAGTGAGCCAAATGGAGTTGTTCTCCCACAAGAACCACTCGGCTGATCCTTCTTCAATATGCCCTTCACCAACATGCAGTGTTTCCTTGATTGAATTAGCTCTCACACCAATATTTGCGTCTAGAGCCTTTGCATTGAGGGCTATCTGAAAACGGCTGTGGCGCTGAAGTTGCCTGTGAATGTGGAGTTGGTGGCATGTGAAACCCGCATGTGGAGCATTCGTTTGTGTGGGATGCTCTACCAGGTTCATTTCAGTCCTTGCCATGAAAAGGGCACTAAGCATAGAGTGTGAAAACTGAGTTTCCTTGAGAGCTGCTTGGAAGCCTGATGGTGTGTGAAGTTAGTAAGCCAAATGGAGTTGTTCTCCCACAAGAACCACTCGGCTGATCCTTCTTCAATATGCCCTTCACCAACATGCAGTGTTTCCTTGATTGAATTAGCTCTCACACCAATATTTGCGTCTAGAGCCTTTGCATTGAGGGCTATCTGAAAACAGCTGTGGCTCTGAAGTTGCTTGTGAATGTGGAGTTGGTGGCATGTGAAACCCGCATGTGGAGCATTCGTTTGTGTGGGATGCTCTCCAAGCTTCAATTCAGTCCTAGGCACTCATAGGGCACTAAGAATAGAGTGTGAAAACTGAGTTTCCTTGGGAGCTGCTTGGAAGCCTGATGGTGTGTGAAGTTAGTGAGCCAAATGGAGTTGTTCTCCCACAAGAACCACTCGGCTGATCCTTCTTCAATATGCCCTTCACCAACATGCAGTGTGTCCTTGATTGAATTAGCTCTCACACCAATATTTGTGTCTAGAGCCTTTGCATTGAGGGCTATCTGAAAACGGCTGTGGCGCTGAAGTTGCCTGTGAATGTGGAGTTGGTGGCATGTGAAACCCGCATGTGGAGCATTCGTTTATGTGGGATGCTGACCAAGCTTCAATTCAGTCCTAGGCACTGATAGGGCACTAAGCATAGAGTGTGCAACCTGAGTTTCCTTGAGAGCTGCTTGGAAGCCTGATGGTGTGTGAAGTTAGTGAGCCAAATGGAGTTGTTCTCCCACAAGAACCACTCTGCTGATCCTTCTTCAATATGCCCTTCACCAACATGCAGTGTTTCCTTGATTGAATTAGCTCTCACACCAATATTTGCGTCTAGAGCCTTTGCATTAAGGGCTATCTGAAAACGGCTGTGGCGCTGAAGTTGCCTGTGAATGTGGAGTTGGTGGCATGTGAAACCCGCATGTGCAGCATTCGTTTGTGTGGGATGCTGACCAAGCTTCATTTCAGTCCTAGGCACACAAAGAGCACTAAGCATAGAGTGTGAAAACTGAGTTTCCTTGAGAGCTGCTTGGAAGCTTGATGGTGTGTGAAGTTCGTGAGCCAAATGGAGTTGTTCTACCACAAGAACCACTCGGCTGATCCTTCTTCAATATGCCCTTCACCAACATGCAGTGTTTCCTTGATTGAATTAGCTCTCACACCAATATTTGCGTCTAGAGCCTTTGCATTGAGGGCTATCTGAAAACGGCTGTGGCGCTGAAGTTGCCTGTGAATGTGGAGTTGGTGGCATGTGAAACCCGCATGTGGAGCATTCGTTCATGTGGGATGCTCTCCAAGCTTCAATTCAGTCCTAGGCACTCATAGGGCACTAAGCATAGAGTGTGCAACCTGAGTTTCCTTGAGAGCTGCTTGGAAGCCTGATGGTGTGTGAAGTTAGTGAGCCAAATGGAGTTGTTCTCCCACAAGAACCACTCTGCTGATCCTTCTTCAATATGCCCTTCACCAACATGCAGTGTTTCCTTGATTGAATTAGCTCTCACACCAATATTTGCGTCTAGAGCCTTTGCATTGAGGGCTATCTGAAAACGGCTGTGGCGCTGAAGTTGCCTGTGAATGTGGAGTTGGTGGCATGTGAAACCCGCATGTGGAGCATTCGTTTGTGTGGGATGCTCTACCAGGTTCATTTCAGTCCTTGCCATGAAAAGGGCACTAAGCATAGAGTGTGAAAACTGAGTTTCCTTGAGAGCTGCTTGGAAGCCTGATGGTGTGTGAAGTTAGTAAGCCAAATGGAGTTGTTCTCCCACAAGAACCACTCGGCTGATCCTTCTTCAATATGCCCTTCACCAACATGCAGTGTTTCCTTGATTGAATTAGCTCTCACACCAATATTTGCGTCTAGAGCCTTTGCATTGAGGGCTATCTGAAAACAGCTGTGGCTCTGAAGTTGCTTGTGAATGTGGAGTTGGTGGCATGTGAAACCCGCATGTGGAGCATTCGTTTGTGTGGGATGCTCTCCAAGCTTCAATTCAGTCCTAGGCACTCATAGGGCACTAAGAATAGAGTGTGAAAACTGAGTTTCCTTGGGAGCTGCTTGGAAGCCTGATGGTGTGTGAAGTTAGTGAGCCAAATGGAGTTGTTCTCCCACAAGAACCACTCGGCTGATCCTTCTTCAATATGCCCTTCACCAACATGCAGTGTGTCCTTGATTGAATTAGCTCTCACACCAATATTTGTGTCTAGAGCCTTTGCATTGAGGGCTATCTGAAAACGGCTGTGGCGCTGAAGTTGCCTGTGAATGTGGAGTTGGTGGCATGTGAAACCCGCATGTGGAGCATTCGTTTATGTGGGATGCTGACCAAGCTTCAATTCAGTCCTAGGCACTGATAGGGCACTAAGCATAGAGTGTGCAACCTGAGTTTCCTTGAGAGCTGCTTGGAAGCCTGATGGTGTGTGAAGTTAGTGAGCCAAATGGAGTTGTTCTCCCACAAGAACCACTCTGCTGATCCTTCTTCAATATGCCCTTCACCAACATGCAGTGTTTCCTTGATTGAATTAGCTCTCACACCAATATTTGCGTCTAGAGCCTTTGCATTAAGGGCTATCTGAAAACGGCTGTGGCGCTGAAGTTGCCTGTGAATGTGGAGTTGGTGGCATGTGAAACCCGCATGTGCAGCATTCGTTTGTGTGGGATGCTGACCAAGCTTCATTTCAGTCCTAGGCACACAAAGAGCACTAAGCATAGAGTGTGAAAACTGAGTTTCCTTGAGAGCTGCTTGGAAGCTTGATGGTGTGTGAAGTTAGTGAGCCAAATGGAGTTGTTCTACCACAAGAACCACTCGGCTGATCCTTCTTCAATATGCCCTTCACCAACATGCAGTGTTTCCTTGATTGAATTAGCTCTCACACCAATATTTGCGTCTAGAGCCTTTGCATTGAGGGCTATCTGAAAACGGCTGTGGCGCTGAAGTTGCCTGTGAATGTGGAGTTGGTGGCATGTGAAACCCGCATGTGGAGCATTCGTTCATGTGGGATGCTCTCCAAGCTTCAATTCAGTCCTAGGCACTCATAGGGCACTAAGCATAGAGTGTGCAACCTGAGTTTCCTTGAGAGCTGCTTGGAAGCCTGATGGTGTGTGAAGTTAGTGAGCCAAATGGAGTTGTTCTCCCACAAGAACCACTCGGCTGATCCTTCTTCAATATGCCCTTCACCAACATGCAGTGTGTCCTTGATTGAATTAGCTCTCACACCAATATTTGCGTCTAGAGCCTTTGCATTGAGGGCTATCTGAAAACGGCTGTGGCGCTGAAGTTGCCTGTGAATGTGGAGTTGGTGGCATGTGAAACCCGCATGTGGAGCATTCGTTTGTGTGGGATGCTGACCAAGCTTCATTTCAGTCCTAGGCACACAAAGAGCACTAAGCATAGAGTGTGAAAACTGAGTTTCCTTGAGAGCTGCTTGGAAGCCTGATGGTGTGTGAAGTTAGTGAGCCAAATGGAGTTGTTCTCCCACAAGAACCACTCGGCTGATCCTTCTTCAATATGCCCTTCACCAACATGCAGTGTGTCCTTGATTGAATTAGCTCTCACACCAATATTTGCGTCTAGAGCCTTTGCATTGAGGGCTATCTGAAAACGGCTGTGGCGCTGAAGTTGCCTGTGAATGTGGAGTTGGTGGCATGTGAAACCCGCATGTGGAGCATTCGTTTGTGTGGGATGCTGACCAAGCTTCATTTCAGTCCTAGGCACACAAAGAGCACTAAGCATAGAGTGTGAAAACTGAGTTTCCTTGAGAGCTGCTTGGAAGCCTGATGGTGTGTGAAGTTAGTGAGCCAAATGGAGTTGTTCTCCCACAAGAACCACTCGGCTGATCCTTCTTCAATATGCCCTTCACCAACATGCAGTGTTTCCTTGATTGAATTAGCTCTCACACCAATATTTGCGTCTAGAGCCTTTGCATTGAGGGCTATCTGAAAACGGCTGTGGCGCTGAAGTTGCCTGTGAATGTGGAGTTGGTGGCATGTGAAACCCGCATGTGGAGCATTCGTTCATGTGGGATGCTCTCCAAGCTTCAATTCAGTCCTAGGCACTCATAGGGCACTAAGCATAGAGTGTGAAACCTGAGTTTCCTTGAGAGCTGCTTGGAAGCCTGATGGTGTGTGAAGTTAGTGAGCCAAATGGAGTTGTTCTCCCACAAGAACCACTCGGCTGATCCTTCTTCAATATGCCCTTCACCAACATGCAGTGTGTCCTTGATTGAATTAGCTCTCACAACAATATTTGCGTCTAGAGCCTTTGCATTGAGGGCTATCTGAAAACGGCTGTGGCGCTGAAGTTGCCTGTGAATGTGGAGTTGGTGGCATGTGAAACCCGCATGTGGAGCATTCGTTTGTGTGGGATGCTGACCAAGCTTCATTTCAGTCCTAGGCACACAAAGAGCACTAACCATAGAGTGTGAAAACTGAGTTTCCTTGAGAGCTGCTTGGAAGCCTGATGGTGTGTGAAGTTAGTGAGCCAAATGGAGTTGTTCTCCCACAAGAACCACTCGGCTGATCCTTCTTCAATATGCCCTTCACCAACATGCAGTGTGTCCTTGATTGAATTAGCTCTCACACCAATATTTGAGTCTAGAGCCTTTGCATTGAGGGCTATCTGAAAATGGCTGTGGCGCTGAAGTTGCCTGTGAATGTGGAGTTGGTGGCATGTGAAACCCGCATGTGGAGCATTCGTTTATGTGGGATGCGCTCCAAGCTTCAATTCAGTCCTAGGCACTCATAGGGCATTAAGCTTAGAGTGTGAAAACTGAGTTTCCTTGAGAGCTGCTTGGAAGCCTGATGGTGTGTGAAGTTAGTGAGCCAAATGGAGTTGTTCTCCCACAAGAACCACTCGGCTGATCCTTCTTCAATATGCCCTTCACCAACATGCAGTGTTTCCTTGATTGAATTAGCTCTCACACCAATATTTGCGTCTAGAGCCTTTGCATTGAGGGCTATCTGAAAACGGCTGTGGCGCTGAAGTTGCCTGTGAATGTGGAGTTGGTGGCATGTGAAACCCGCATGTGGAGCATTCGTTTGTGTGGGATGCTGACCAAGCTTCATTTCAGTCCTAGGCACACAAAGAGCACTAAGCATAGAGTGTGAAAACTGAGTTTCCTTGAGAGCTGCTTGGAAGCCTGATGGTGTGTGAAGTTAGTGAGCCAAATGGAGTTGTTCTCCCACAAGAACCACTCGGCTGATCCTTCTTCACTATGCCCTTTACCAACATGCAGTGTTTCCTTGATTGAATTAGCTCTCACACCAATATTTGTGTCTAGAGCCTTTGCATTGAGGGCTATCTGTAAACGGCTGTGGCGCTGAAGTTGTCTGTGAATGTGGAGTTGGTGGCATGTGAAACCCGCATGTGGAGCATTCGTTTGTGTGGGATGCTCTACCAGGTTCATTCCAAGATAATGCACTCAAAGGGCACTAAGCATAGAGTGTGAAAACTGAGTTTCCTTGAGAGCTGCTTGGAAGCCTGATGGTGTGTGAAGTTAGTGAGCCAAATGGAGTTGTTCTCCCACAAGAACCACTCGGCTGATCCTTCTTCAATATGCCCTTCACCAACATGCAGTGTTTCCTTGATTGAATTAGCTCTCACACCAATATTTGCGTCTAGAGCCTTTGCATTGAGGGCTATCTGAAAACGGCTGTGGCGCTGAAGTTGCCTGTGAATGTGGAGTTGGTGGCATGTGAAACCCGCATGTGGAGCATTCGTTCATGTGGGATGCTCTCCAAGCTTCAATTCAGTCCTAGGCACTCATAGGGCACTAAGCATAGAGTGTGAAAACTGAGTTTCCTTGAGAGCTGCTTGGAAGCCTGATGGTGTGTGAAGTTAGTGAGCCAAATGGAGTTGTTCTCCCACAAGAACCACTCGGCTGATCCTTCTTCAATATGCCCTTCACCAACATGCAGTGTTTCCTTGATTGAATTAGCTCTCACACCAATATTTGCGTCTAGAGCCTTTGCATTGAGGGCTATCTGAAAACGGCTGTGGCGCTGAAGTTGCCTGTGAATGTGGAGTTGGTGGCATGTGAAACCCGCATGTGGAGCATTCGTTTGTGTGGGATGCTGACCAAGCTTCATTTCAGTCCTAGGCACACAAAGAGCACTAAGCATAGAGTGTGAAAACTGAGTTTCCTTGAGAGCTGCTTGGAAGCCTGATGGTGTGTGAAGTTAGTGAGCCAAATGGAGTTGTTCTCCCACAAGAACCACTCGGCTGATCCTTCTTCAATATGCCCTTCACCAACATGCAGTGTTTCCTTGATTGAATTAGCTCTCACACCAATATTTGCGTCTAGAGCCTTTGCATTGAGGGCTATCTGAAAATGGCTGTGGCGCTGAAGTTGCCTGTGAATGTGGAGTTGGTGGCATGTGAAACCCGCATGTGGAGCATTCGTTTATGTGGGATGCGCTCCAAGCTTCAATTCAGTCCTAGGCACTCATAGGGCATTAAGCATAGAGTATGAAAACTGAGTTTCCTTGAGAGCTGCTTGGAAGCCTGATGGTGTGTGAAGTTAGTGAGCCAAATGGAGTTGTTCACCCACAAGAACCACTCGGCTGATCCTTCTTCAATATGCCCTTCACCAACATGCAGTGTTTCCTTGATTGAATTAGCTCTCACACCAATATTTGCGTCTAGAGCCTTTGCATTGAGGGCTATCTGAAAACGGCTGTGGCGCTGAAGTTGCCTGTGAATGTGGAGTTGGTGGCATGTGAAACCCGCATGTGGAGCATTCGTTTGTGTGGGATGCTGACCAAGCTTCATTTCAGTCCTAGGCACACAAAGAGCACTAAGCATAGAGTGTGAAAACTGAGTTTCCTTGAGAGCTGCTTGGAAGCCTGATGGTGTGTGAAGTTAGTGAGCCAAATGGAGTTGTTCTCCCACAAGAACCACTCGGCTGATCCTTCTTCAATATGCCCTTCACCAACATGCAGTGTTTCCTTGATTGAATTAGCTCTCACACCAATATTTGCGTCTAGAGCCTTTGCATTGAGGGCTATCTGTAAACGGCTGTGGCGCTGAAGTTGTCTGTGAATGTGGAGTTGGTGGCATGTGAAACCCGCATGTGGAGCATTCGTTTGTGTGGGATGCTCTACCAGGTTCATTCCAAGATAATGCACTCAAAGGGCACTAAGCATAGAGTGTGAAAACTGAGTTTCCTTGAGAGATGCTTGGAAGCCTGATGGTGTGTGAAGTTAGTGAGCCAAATGGAGTTGTTCTCCCACAAGAACCACTCGGCTGATCCTTCTTCAATATGCCCTTCACCAACATGCAGTGTTTCCTTGATTGAATTAGCTCTCACACCAATATTTGCGTCTAGAGCCTTTGCATTGAGGGCTATCTGAAAACGGCTGTGGCGCTGAAGTTGCCTGTGAATGTGGAGTTGGTGGCATGTGAAACCCGCATGTGGAGCATTCGTTTGTGTGGGATGCTGTACCAGGTTCATTCCTAGATAATGCACTCAAAGGGCACTAAGCATAGAGTGTGAAAACTGAGTTTCCTTGAGAGCTGCTTGGAAGCCTGATGGTGTGTGAAGTTAGTGAGCCAAATGGAGTTGTTCTCCCACAAGAACCACTCGGCTGATCCTTCTTCAATATGCCCTTCACCAACATGCAGTGTTTCCTTGATTGAATTAGCTCTCACACCAATATTTGCGTCTAGAGCCTTTGCATTGAGGGCTATCTGAAAACGGCTGTGGCGCTGAAGTTGCCTGTGAATGTGGAGTTGGTGGCATGTGAAACCCGCATGTGGAGCATTCGTTTGTGTGGGATGCTGACCAAGCTTCATTTCAGTCCTAGGCACACAAAGAGCACTAAGCATAGAGTGTGAAAACTGAGTTTCCTTGAGAGCTGCTTGGAAGCTTGATGGTGTGTGAAGTTAGTGAGCCAAATGGAGTTGTTCTCCCACAAGAACCACTCTGCTGATCCTTCTTCAATATGCCCTTCACCAACATGCAGTGTTTCCTTGATTGAATTAGCTCTCACACCAATATTTGCGTCTAGAGCCTTTGCATTGAGGGCTATCTGAAAACGGCTGTGGCGCTGAAGTTGCCTGTGAATGTGGAGTTGGTGGCATGTGAAACCCGCATGTGGAGCATTCGTTTGTGTGGGATGCTGTACCAGGTTCATTTCAGTCCTTGCCATGAAAAGGGCACTAAGCATAGAGTGTGAAAACTGAGTTTCCTTGAGAGCTGCTTGGAAGCCTGATGGTGTGTGAAGTTAGTAAGCCAAATGGAGTTGTTCTCCCACAAGAACCACTCGGCTGATCCTTCTTCAATATGCCCTTCACCAACATGCAGTGTTTCCTTGATTGAATTAGCTCTCACACCAATATTTGCGTCTAGAGCCTTTGCATTGAGGGCTATCTGAAAACAGCTGTGGCTCTGAAGTTGCTTGTGAATGTGGAGTTGGTGGCATGTGAAACCCGCATGTGGAGCATTCGTTTGTGTGGGATGCTCTCCAAGCTTCAATTCAGTCCCAGGCACTCATAGGGCACTAAGAATAGAGTGTGAAAACTGAGTTTCCTTGGGAGCTGCTTGGAAGCCTGATGGTGTGTGAAGTTAGTGAGCCAAATGGAGTTGTTCTCCCACAAGAACCACTCGGCTGATCCTTCTTCAATATGCCCTTCACCAACATGCAGTGTGTCCTTGATTGAATTAGCTCTCACACCAATATTTGTGTCTAGAGCCTTTGCATTGAGGGCTATCTGAAAACGGCTGTGGCGCTGAAGTTGCCTGTGAATGTGGAGTTGGTGGCATGTGAAACCCGCATGTGGAGCATTCGTTTATGTGGGATGCTGACCAAGCTTCAATTCAGTCCTAGGCACTGATAGGGCACTAAGCATAGAGTGTGCAACCTGAGTTTCCTTGAGAGCTGCTTGGAAGCCTGATGGTGTGTGAAGTTAGTGAGCCAAATGGAGTTGTTCTCCCACAAGAACCACTCTGCTGATCCTTCTTCAATATGCCCTTCACCAACATGCAGTGTTTCCTTGATTGAATTAGCTCTCACACCAATATTTGCGTCTAGAGCCTTTGCATTAAGGGCTATCTGAAAACGGCTGTGGCGCTGAAGTTGCCTGTGAATGTGGAGTTGGTGGCATGTGAAACCCGCATGTGCAGCATTCGTTTGTGTGGGATGCTGACCAAGCTTCATTTCAGTCCTAGGCACACAAAGAGCACTAAGCATAGAGTGTGAAAACTGAGTTTCCTTGAGAGCTGCTTGGAAGCTTGATGGTGTGTGAAGTTAGTGAGCCAAATGGAGTTGTTCTACCACAAGAACCACTCGGCTGATCCTTCTTCAATATGCCCTTCACCAACATGCAGTGTTTCCTTGATTGAATTAGCTCTCACACCAATATTTGCGTCTAGAGCCTTTGCATTGAGGGCTATCTGAAAACGGCTGTGGCGCTGAAGTTGCCTGTGAATGTGGAGTTGGTGGCATGTGAAACCCGCATGTGGAGCATTCGTTTTTGTGGGATGCTCTACCAGGTTCATTTCAGTCCTTGCCATGAAAAGGGCACTAAGCATAGAGTGTGAAAACTGAGTTTCCTTGAGAGCTGCTTGGAAGCCTGATGGTGTGTGAAGTTAGTGAGCCAAATGGAGTTGTTCTCCCATAAGAACCACTCGGCTGATCCTTCTTCAATATGCCCTTCACCAATATGCAGTGTTTCCTTGATTGAATTAGCTCTCACACCAATATTTGCGTCTAGAGCCTTTGCATTGAGGGCTATCTGAAAACGGCTGTGGCGCTGAAGTTGCCTGTGAATGTGGAGTTGGTGGCATGTGAAACCCGCATGTGCAGCATTCGTTTGTGTGGGATGCTGACCAAGCTTCATTTCAGTCCTAAGCACACAAAGAGCACTAAGCATAGAGTGTGAAAACTGAGTTTCCTTGAGAGCTGCTTGGAAGCTTGATGGTGTGTGAAGTTAGTGAGCCAAATGGAGTTGTTCTCCCACAAGAACCACTCGGCTGATCCTTCTTCAATATGCCCTTCACCAACATGCAGTGTTTCCTTGATTGAATTAGCTCTCACACCAATATTTGCGTCTAGAGCCTTTGCATTGAGGGCTATCTGAAAACGGCTGTGGCGCTGAAGGTGTCTGTGAATGTGGAGTTGGTGGCATGTGAAACCCGCATGTGGAGCATTCGTTTGTGTGGGATGCTCTCCAAGCTTCAATTCTGTCCTAGGCACTCATAGGGCACTAAGAATAGAGTGTGAAAACTGAGTTTCCTTGGGAGCTGCTTGGAAGCCTGATGGTGTGTGAAGTTAGTGAGCCAAATGGAGTTGTTCTCCCACAAGAACCACTCGGCTGATCCTTCTTCAATATGCCCTTCACCAACATGCAGTGTTTCCTTGATTGAATTAGCTCTCACACCAATATTTGCGTCTAGAGCCTTTGCATTGAGGGCTATCTGAAAACGGCTGTGGCGCTGAAGTTGCCTGTGAATGTGGAGTTGGTGGCATGTGAAACCCGCATGTGGAGCATTCGTTTATGTGGGATGCTCTCCAAGCTTCAATTCAGTCCTAGGCACTCATAGGGCACTAAGCATAGAGTGTGCAACCTGAGTTTCCTTGAGAGCTGCTTGGAAGCCTGATGGTGTGTGAAGTTAGTGAGCCAAATGGAGTTGTTCTCCCACAAGAACCACTCGGCTGATCCTTCTTCAATATGCCCTTCACCAACATGCAGTGTGTCCTTGATTGAATTAGCTCTCACACCAATATTTGCGTCTAGAGCCTTTGCATTGAGGGCTATCTGAAAACAGCTGTTGCTCTGAAGTTGCTTGTGAATGTGGAGTTGGTGGCATGTGAAACCCGCATGTGGAGCATTCGTTTGTGTGGGATGCTCTACCAGGTTCATTCCTAGATAATGCACTCAAAGGGCACTAAGCATAGAGTGTGAAAACTGAGTTTCCTTGAGAGCTGCTTGGAAGCCTGATGGTGTGTGAAGTTAGTGAGCCAAATGGAGTTGTTCTCCCTCAAGAACCACTCGGCTGATCCTTCTTCAATATGCCCTTCACCAACATGCAGTGTTTCCTTGATTGAATTAGCTCTCACACCAATATTTGCGTCTAGAGCCTTTGCATTGAAGGCTATCTGAAAACGGCTGTGGCGCTGAAGTTGCCTGTGAATGTGGAGTTGGTGGCATGTGAAACCCGCATGTGGAGCATTCGTTTATGTGGGATGCTCTCCAAGCTTCAATTCAGTCCTAGGCACTCATAGGGCACTAAGAATAGAGTGTGAAAACTGAGTTTTGTTGGGAACTGCTTGGAAGCCTGATGGTGTGTGAAGTTAGTGAGCCAAATGGAGTTGTTCTCCCACAAGAACCACTCGGCTGATCCTTCTTCAATATGCCCTTCACCAACATGCAGTGTTTCCTTGATTGAATTAGCTCTCACACCAATATTTGCGTCTAGAGCCTTTGCATTGAGGGCTATCTGAAAACGGCTGTGGCGCTGAAGTTGCCTGTGAATGTGGAGTTGGTGGCATGTGAAACCCGCATGTGGAGCATTCGTTTGTGTGGGATGCTGACCAAGCTTCATTTCAGTCCTAGGCACACATGAGCACTAAGCATAGAGTGTGAAAACTGAGTTTCCTTGAGAGCTGCTTGGAAGCCTGATGGTGTGTGAAGTTAGTGAGCCAAATGGAGTTGTTCTCCCACAAGAACCACTCGGCTGATCCTTCTTCAATATGCCCTTCACCAACATGCAGTGTTTCCTTGATTGAATTAGCTCTCACACCAATATTTGCGTCTAGAGCCTTTGCATTGAGGGCTATCTGAAAATGGCTGTCTAGCTGAAGTTGCCTGTGAATGTGGAGTTGGTGGCATGTGAAACCCGCATGTTGAGCATTCGTTTATGTGGGATGCGCTCCAAGCTTCAATTCAGTCCTAGGCACTCATAGGGCACTAAGCATAGAGTGTGAAAACTGAATTTCCTTGAGAGCTGCTTGGAAGCCTGATGGTGTGTGAAGTTAGTGAGCCAAATGGAGTTGTTCTCCCACAAGAACCACTCGGCTGATCCTTCTTCAATATGCCCTTCAGCAACATGCAGTGTTTCCTTGATTGAATTAGCTCTCACACCAATATTTGCGTCTAGAGCCTTTGCATTGAGGGCTATCTGAAAACGACTGTATCGCTGAAGTTGCCTGTGAATGTGGAGTTGGGGGCATGTGAAACCCGCATGTGGAGCATTCGTTTGTGTGGGATGCTCTACCAGGTTCATTTCAGTCCTTGCCATGAAAAGGGCACTAAGCATAGAGTGTGAAAACTGAGTTTCCTTAGAGCTGCTTGGAAGCCTGATGCTGTGTGAAGTTAGTGAGCCAAATGGAGTTGTTCTCCCACAAGAACCACTCGGCTGATCCTTCTTCAATATGCCCTTCACCAACATGCAGTGTTTCCTTGATTGAATTAGCTCTCACACCAATATTTGCGTCTAGAGCCTTTGCATTGAGGGCTATCTGAAAACGGCTGTGGCGCTGAAGTTGCCTGTGAATGTGGAGTTGGTGGCATGTGAAACCCGCATGTGGAGCATTCGTTTGTGTGGGATGCTCTCCAAGCTTCAATTCAGTCCTAGGCACTCATAGGGCACTAAGCATAGAGTGTGCAACCTGAGTTTCCTTGAGAGCTGCTTGGAAGCCTGATGGTGTGTGAAGTTAGTGAGCCAAATGGAGTTGTTCTCCCAGAAGAACCACTCGGCTGATCCTTCTTCAATATGCCCTTCACCAACATGCAGTGTGTCCTTGAGTGAATTAGCTCTCACACCAATATTTGCGTCTAGAGCCTTTGCATTGAGGGCTATCTGAAAACGGCTGTGGCGCTGAAGTTGCCTGTGAATGTGGAGTTGGTGGCATGTGAAACCCGCATGTGGAGCATTCGTTTGTGTGGGATGCTGACCAAGCTTCATTTCAGTCCTAGGCACACAAAGAGCACTAAGCATAGAGTGTGAAAACTGAGTTTCCTTGAGAGCTGCTTGGAAGCCTGATGGTGTGTGAAGTTAGTGAGCCAAATGGAGTTGTTCTACCACAAGAACCACTCGGCTGATCCTTCTTCAATATGCCCTTCACCAACATGCAGTGTTTCCTTGATTGAATTAGCTCTCACACCAATATTTGCGTCTAGAGCCTTTGCATTGAGGGCTATCTGAAAACGGCTGTGGCGCTGAAGTTGCCTGTGAATGTGGAGTTGGTGGCATGTGAAACCCGCATGTGGAGCATTCGTTCATGTGGGATGCTCTCCAAGCTTCAATTCAGTCCTAGGCACTCATAGGGCACTAAGCATAGAGTGTGCAACCTGAGTTTCCTTGAGAGCTGCTTGGAAGCCTGATGGTGTGTGAAGTTAGTGAGCCAAATGGAGTTGTTCTCCCACAAGAACCACTCGGCTGATCCTTCTTCAATATGCCCTTCACCAACATGCAGTGTTTCCTTGATTGAATTAGCTCTCACACCAATATTTGCGTCTAGAGCCTTTGCATTGAGGGCTATCTGAAAACGGCTGTGGCGCTGAAGTTGCCTGTGAATGTGGAGTTGGTGGCATGTGAAACCCGCATGTGGAGCATTCGTTTGTGTGGGATGCTGACCAAGCTTCATTTCAGTCCTAGGCACACAAAGAGCACTAAGCATAGAGTGTGAAAACTGAATTTCCTTGAGAGCTGCTTGGAAGCCTGATGGTGTGTGAAGTTAGTGAGCCAAATGGAGTTGTTCTCCCACAAGAACCACTCGGCTGATCCTTCTTCAATATGCCCTTCACCAACATTCAGTGTTTCCTTGATTGAATTAGCTCTCACACCAATATTTGCGTCTAGAGCCTTTGCATTGAGGGCTATCTGAAAATGGCTGTGGCGCTGAAGTTGCCTGTGAATGTGGAGTTGGTGGCATGTGAAACCCGCATGTGGAGCATTCGTTTATGTGGGATGCGCTCCAAGCTTCAATTCAGTCCTAGGCACTCATAGGGCATTAAGCTTAGAGTGTGAAAACTGAGTTTCCTTGAGAGATGCTTGGAAGCCTGATGGTGTGTGAAGTTAGTGAGCCAAATGGAGTTGTTCTCCCACAAGAACCACTCGGCTGATCCTTCTTCAATATGCCCTTCACCAACATGCAGTGTTTCCTTGATTGAATTAGCTCTCACACCAATATTTGCGTCTAGAGCCTTTGCATTGAGGGCTATCTGAAAACGGCTGTGGCGCTGAAGTTGCCTGTGAATGTGGAGTTGGTGGCATGTGAAACCCGCATGTGGAGCATTCGTTTGTGTGGGATGCTGACCAAGCTTCATTTCAGTCCTAGGCACACAAAGAGCACTAAGCATAGAGTGTGAAAACTGAGTTTCCTTGAGAGCTGCTTGGAAGCCTGATGGTGTGTGAAGTTAGTGAGCCAAATGGAGTTGTTCTCCCACAAGAACCACTCGGCTGATCCTTCTTCAATATGCCCTTTACCAACATGCAGTGTTTCCTTGATTGAATTAGCTCTCACACCAATATTTGCGTCTAGAGCCTTTGCATTGAGGGCTATCTGTAAACGGCTGTGGCGCTGAAGTTGTCTGTGAATGTGGAGTTGGTGGCATGTGAAACCCGCATGTGGAGCATTCGTTTGTGTGGGATGCTCTACCAGGTTCATTCCAAGATAATGCACTCAAAGGGCACTAAGCATAGAGTGTGAAAACTGAGTTTCCTTGAGAGATGCTTGGAAGCCTGATGGTGTGTGAAGTTAGTGAGCCAAATGGAGTTGTTCTCCCACAAGAACCACTCGGCTGATCCTTCTTCAATATGCCCTTCACCAACATGCAGTGTTTCCTTGATTGAATTAGCTCTCACACCAATATTTGCGTCTAGAGCCTTTGCATTGAGGGCTATCTGAAAACGGCTGTGGCGCTGAAGTTGCCTGTGAATGTGGAGTTGGTGGCATGTGAAACCCGCATGTGGAGCATTCGTTCATGTGGGATGCTCTCCAAGCTTCAATTCAGTCCTAGGCACTCATAGGGCACTAAGCATAGAGTGTGAAAACTGAGTTTCCTTGAGAGCTGCTTGGAAGCCTGATGGTGTGTGAAGTTAGTGAGCCAAATGGAGTTGTTCTCCCACAAGAACCACTCGGCTGATCCTTCTTCAATATGCCCTTCACCAACATGCAGTGTTTCCTTGATTGAATTAGCTCTCACACCAATATTTGCGTCTAGAGCCTTTGCATTGAGGGCTATCTGAAAACGGCTGTGGCGCTGAAGTTGCCTGTGAATGTGGAGTTGGTGGCATGTGAAACCCGCATGTGGAGCATTCGTTTGTGTGGGATGCTGACCAAGCTTCATTTCAGTCCTAGGCACACAAAGAGCACTAAGCATAGAGTGTGAAAACTGAGTTTCCTTGAGAGCTGCTTGGAAGCCTGATGGTGTGTGAAGTTAGTGAGCCAAATGGAGTTGTTCTCCCACAAGAACCACTCGGCTGATCCTTCTTCAATATGCCCTTCACCAACATGCAGTGTTTCCTTGATTGAATTAGCTCTCACACCAATATTTGCGTCTAGAGCCTTTGCATTGAGGGCTATCTGAAAATGGCTGTGGCGCTGAAGTTGCCTGTGAATGTGGAGTTGGTGGCATGTGAAACCCGCATGTGGAGCATTCGTTTATGTGGGATGCGCTCCAAGCTTCAATTCAGTCCTAGGCACTCATAGGGCATTAAGCATAGAGTGTGAAAACTGAGTTTCCTTGAGAGCTGCTTGGAAGCCTGATGGTGTGTGAAGTTAGTGAGCCAAATGGAGTTGTTCACCCACAAGAACCACTCGGCTGATCCTTCTTCAATATGCCCTTCACCAACATGCAGTGTTTCCTTGATTGAATTAGCTCTCACACCAATATTTGCGTCTAGAGCCTTTGCATTGAGGGCTATCTGAAAACGGCTGTGGCGCTGAAGTTGCCTGTGAATGTGGAGTTGGTGGCATGTGAAACCCGCATGTGGAGCATTCGTTTGTGTGGGATGCTGACCAAGCTTCATTTCAGTCCTAGGCACACAAAGAGCACTAAGCATAGAGTGTGAAAACTGAGTTTCCTTGAGAGCTGCTTGGAAGCCTGATGGTGTGTGAAGTTAGTGAGCCAAATGGAGTTGTTCTCCCACAAGAACCACTCGGCTGATCCTTCTTCAATATGCCCTTCACCAACATGCAGTGTTTCCTTGATTGAATTAGCTCTCACACCAATATTTGCGTCTAGAGCCTTTGCATTGAGGGCTATCTGTAAATGGCTGTGGCGCTGAAGTTGTCTGTGAATGTGGAGTTGGTGGCATGTGAAACCCGCATGTGGAGCATTCGTTTGTGTGGGATGCTCTACCAGGTTCATTCCAAGATAATGCACTCAAAGGGCACTAAGCATAGAGTGTGAAAACTGAGTTTCCTTGAGAGATGCTTGGAAGCCTGATGGTGTGTGAAGTTAGTGAGCCAAATGGAGTTGTTCTCCCACAAGAACCACTCGGCTGATCCTTCTTCAATATGCCCTTCACCAACATGCAGTGTGTCCTTGATTGAATTAGCTCTCACACCAATATTTGCGTCTAGAGCCTTTGCATTGAGGGCTATCTGTAAACGGCTGTGGCGCTGAAGTTGCCTGTGAATGTGGAGTTGGTGGCATGTGAAACCCGCATGTGGAGCATTCGTTTGTGTGGGATGCTCTACCAGGTTCATTCCTAGATAATGCACTCAAAGGGCACTAAGCATAGAGTGTGAAAACTGAGTTTCCTTGAGAGCTGCTTGGAAGCCTGATGGTGTGTGAAGTTAGTGAGCCAAATGGAGTTGTTCTCCCACAAGAACCACTCGGCTGATCCTTCTTCAATATGCCCTTCTCCAACATGCAGTGTTTCCTTGATTGAATTAGCTCTCACACCAATATTTGCGTCTAGAGCCTTTGCATTGAGGGCTATCTGAAAACGGCTGTGGCGCTGAAGTTGCCTGTGAATGTGGAGTTGGTGGCATGTGAAACCCGCATGTGGAGCATTCGTTTCTTTGGGATGCTCTACCAGGTTCATTCCTAGATAATGCACTCATAGGGCACTAAGCATAGAGTGTGCAACCTGAGTTTCCTTGAGAGCTGCTTGGAAGCCTGATGGTGTGTGAAGTTAGTGAGCCAAATGGAGTTGTTCTCCCACAAGAACCACTCGGCTGATCCTTCTTCAATATGCCCTTCAGCAACATGCAGTGTGTCCTTGATTGAATTAGCTCTCACACCAATATTTGCTTCTAGAGCCTTTGCATTGAGGGCTATCTGAAAACGGCTGTGGCGCTGAAGTTGCCTGTGAATGTGGAGTTGGTGGCATGTGAAACCCGCATGTGGAGCATTCGTTTATGTGGGATGTTCTCCAAGCTTCAATTCAGTCCTAGGCACTCATTAGGGCACTAAGCATAGAGTGTGCAACCTGAGTTTCCTTGAGAGCTGCTTGGAAGCCTGATGGTGTGTGAAGTTAGTGAGCCAAATGGAGTTGTTCTCCCACAAGAACCACTCGGCTGATCCTTCTTCAATATGCCCTTCACCAACATGCAGTGTGTCCTTGATTGAATTAGCTCTCACACCAATATTTGCGTCTAGAGCCTTTGCATTGAGGGCTATCTGAAAACGGCTGTGGCGCTGAAGTTGCCTGTGAATGTGGAGTTGGTGGCATGTGAAACCCGCATGTGGAGCATTCGTTTGTGTGGGATGCTCTCCAAGCTTCAATTCAGTCCTAGGCACTCATAGGCCACTAAGCATAGAGTGTGAAAACTGAGTTTCCTTGAGAGCTGCTTGGAAGCCTGATGGTGTGTGAAGTTAGTGAGCCAAATGGAGTTGTTCTCCCACAAGAACCACTCGGCTGATCCTTCTTCAATATGCCCTTCTCCAACATGCAGTGTGTCCTTGATTGAATTATCTCTCACACCAGTATTTGCGTCTAGAGCCTTTGCATTGAGGGCTATCTGAAAACGGCTGTGGCGCTGAAGTTGCCTGTGAATGTGGAGTTGGTGGCATGTGAAACCCGCATGTGGAGCATTCGTTTCTTTGGGATGCTCTACCAGGTTCATTCCTAGATAATGCACTCATAGGGCACTAAGCATAGAGTGTGCAACCTGAGTTTCCTTGAGAGCTGCTTGGAAGCCTGATGGTGTGTGAAGTTAGTGAGCCAAATGGAGTTGTTCTCCCACAAGAACCACTCGGCTGATCCTTCTTCAATATGCCCTTCTCCAACATGCAGTGTTTCCTTGATTGAATTAGCTCTCACACCAATATTTGCGTCTAGAGCCTTTGCATTGAGGGCTATCTGAAAACGGCTGTGGCGCTGAAGTTGCCTGTGAATGTGGAGTTGGTGGCATGTGAAACCCGCATGTGGAGCATTCGTTTTTGTGGGATGCTCTACCAGGTTCATTTCAGTCCTTGCCATGAAAAGGGCACTAAGCATAGAGTGTGAAAACTGAGTTTCCTTGGGAGCTGCTTGGAAGCCTGATGGTGTGTGAAGTTAGTGAGCCAAATGGAGTTGTTCTCCCACAAGAACCACTCGGCTGATCCTTCTTCAATATGCCCTTCACCAACATGCAGTGTTTCCTTGATTGAATTAGCTCTCACACCAATATTTGCGTCTAGAGCCTTTGCATTGAGGGCTATCTGAAAACGGCTGTGGCGCTGAAGTTGCCTGTGAATGTGGAGTTGGTGGCATGTGAAACCCGCATGTGGAGCATTCGTTTGTGTGGGATGCTGACCAAGCTTCATTTCAGTCCTAAGCACACAAAGAGCACTAAGCATAGAGTGTGAAAACTGAGTTTCCTTGAGAGCTGCTTGGAAGCTTGATGGTGTGTGAAGTTAGTGAGCCAAATGGAGTTGTTCTCCCACAAGAACCACTCGGCTGATCCTTCTTCAATATGCCCTTCACCAACATGCAGTGTTTCCTTGATTGAATTAGCTCTCACACCAATATTTGCGTCTAGAGCCTTTGCATTAAGGGCTATCTGAAAACGGCTGTGGCGCTGAAGTTGCCTGTGAATTTGGAGTTGGTGGCATGTGAAACCCGCATGTGGAGCATTCGTTTGTGTGGGATGCTCTCCAAGCTTCAATTCTGTCCTAGGCACTCATAGGGCACTAAGAATAGAGTGTGAAAACTGAGTTTCCTTGGGAGCTGCTTGGAAGCCTGATGGTGTGTGAAGTTAGTGAGCCAAATGGAGTTGTTCTCCCACAAGAACCACTCGGCTGATCCTTCTTCAATATGCCCTTCACCAACATGCAGTGTTTCCTTGATTGAATTAGCTCTCACACCAATATTTGCGTCTAGAGCCTTTGCATTGAGGGCTATCTGAAAACGGCTGTGGCGCTGAAGTTGCCTGTGAATGTGGAGTTGGTGGCATGTGAAACCCGCATGTGGAGCATTCGTTTATGTGGGATGCTCTCCAAGCTTCAATTCAGTCCTAGGCACTCATAGGGCACTAAGCATAGAGTGTGCAACCTGAGTTTCCTTGAGAGCTGCTTGGAAGCCTGATGGTGTGTGAAGTTAGTGAGCTAAATGGAGTTGTTCTCCCACAAGAACCACTCGGCTGATCCTTCTTCAATATGCCCTTCACCAACATGCAGTGTGTCCTTGATTGAATTAGCTCTCACACCAATATTTGCGTCTAGAGCCTTTGCATTGAGGGCTATCTGAAAACGGCTGTGGCGCTGAAGTTGCCTGTGAATGTGGAGTTGGTGGCATGTGAAACCCGCATGTGGAGCATTCGTTTGTGTGGGATGCTCTCCAAGCTTCAATTCAGTCCTAGGCACTCATAGGGCACTAAGCATAGAGTGTGAAAACTGAGTTTCCTTGAGAGCTGCTTGGAAGCCTGATGGTGTGTGAAGTTAGTGAGCCAAATGGAGTTGTTCTCCACAAGAACCACTCGGCTGATCCTTCTTCAATATGCCCTTCTCCAACATGCAGTGTTTCCTTGATTGAATTAGCTCTCACACCAATATTTGCGTCTAGAGCCTTTGCATTGAGGGCTATCTGAAAACGGCTGTGGCGCTGAAGTTGCCTGTGAATGTGGAGTTGGTGGCATGTGAAACCCGCATGTGGAGCATTCGTTTCTTTGGGATGCTCTACCAGGTTCATTCCTAGATAATGCACTCATAGGGCACTAAGCATAGAGTGTGCAACCTGAGTTTCCTTGAGAGCTGCTTGGAAGCCTGATGGTGTGTGAAGTTAGTGAGCCAAATGGAGTTGTTCTCCCACAAGAACCACTCGGCTGATCCTTCTTCAATATGCCCTTCAGCAACATGCAGTGTGTCCTTGATTGAATTAGCTCTCACACCAATATTTGCTTCTAGAGCCTTTGCATTGAGGGCTATCTGAAAACGGCTGTGGCGCTGAAGTTGCCTGTGAATGTGGAGTTGGTGGCATGTGAAACCCGCATGTGGAGCATTCGTTTATGTGGGATGTTCTCCAAGCTTCATTTCAGTCCTAGGCACTCATTAGGGCACTAAGCATAGAGTGTGCAACCTGAGTTTCCTTGAGAGCTGCTTGGAAGCCTGATGGTGTGTGAAGTTAGTGAGCCAAATGGAGTTGTTCTCCCACAAGAACCACTCGGCTGATCCTTCTTCAATATGCCCTTCACCAACATGCAGTGTGTCCTTGATTGAATTAGCTCTCACACCAATATTTGCGTCTAGAGCCTTTGCATTGAGGGCTATCTGAAAACGGCTGTGGCGCTGAAGTTGCCTGTGAATGTGGAGTTGGTGGCATGTGAAACCCGCATGTGGAGCATTCGTTTGTGTGGGATGCTCTCCAAGCTTCAATTCAGTCCTAGGCACTCATAGGGCACTAAGCATAGAGTGTGAAAACTGAGTTTCCTTGAGAGCTGCTTGGAAGCCTGATGGTGTGTGAAGTTAGTGAGCCAAATGGAGTTGTTCTCCCACAAGAACCACTCGGCTGATCCTTCTTCAATATGCCCTTCTCCAACATGCAGTGTTTCCTTGATTGAATTAGCTCTCACACCAATATTTGCGTCTAGAGCCTTTGCATTGAGGGCTATCTGAAAACGGCTGTGGCGCTGAAGTTGCCTGTGAATGTGGAGTTGGTGGCATGTGAAACCCGCATGTGGAGCATTCGTTTCTTTGGGATGCTCTACCAGGTTCATTCCTAGATAATGCACTCATAGGGCACTAAGCATAGAGTGTGCAACCTGAGTTTCCTTGAGAGCTGCTTGGAAGCCTGATGGTGTGTGAAGTTAGTGAGCCAAATGGAGTTGTTCTCCCACAAGAACCACTCGGCTGATCCTTCTTCAATATGCCCTTCAGCAACATGCAGTGTGTCCTTGATTGAATTAGCTCTCACACCAATATTTGCTTCTAGAGCCTTTGCATTGAGGGCTATCTGAAAACGGCTGTGGCTCTGAAGTTTTCTGTGAATGTGGAGTTGGTGGCATGTGAAACCCGCATGTGGAGCATTCGTTTGTGTGGGATGCTCTCCAAGCTTCAATTCTGTCCTAGGCACTCATAGGGCACTAAGAATAGAGTGTGAAAACTGAGTTTCCTTGGGAGCTGCTTGGAAGCCTGATGGTGTGTGAAGTTAGTGAGCCAAATGGAGTTGTTCTCCCACAAGAACCACTCGGCTGATCCTTCTTCAATATGCCCTTCACCAACATGCAGTGTTCCTTGATTGAATTAGCTCTCACACCAATATTTGCGTCTAGAGCCTTTGCATTGAGGGCTATCTGAAAACGGCTGTGGCGCTGAAGTTGCCTGTGAATGTGGAGTTGGTGGCATGTGAAACCCGCATGTGGAGCATTCGTTTATGTGGGATGCTCTCCAAGCTTCAATTCAGTCCTAGGCACTCATAGGGCACTAAGCATAGAGTGTGCAACCTGAGTTTCCTTGAGAGCTGCTTGGAAGCCTGATGGTGTGTGAAGTTAGTGAGCCAAATGGAGTTGTTCTCCCACAAGAACCACTCGGCTGATCCTTCTTCAATATGCCCTTCACCAACATGCAGTGTGTCCTTGATTGAATTAGCTCTCACACCAATATTTGCTTCTAGAGCCTTTGCATTGAGGGCTATCTGAAAACGGCTGTGGCGCTGAAGTTGCCTGTGAATGTGGAGTTGGTGGCATGTGAAACCCGCATGTGGAGCATTCGTTTATGTGGGATGCTCTCCAAGCTTCAATTCAGTCCTAGGCACTCATAGGGCACTAAGCATAGAGTGTGCAACCTGAGTTTCCTTGAGAGCTGCTTGGAAGCCTGATGGTGTGTGAAGTTAGTGAGCCAAATGGAGTTGTTCTCCCACAAGAACCACTCGGCTGATCCTTCTTCAATATGCCCTTCAGCAACATGCAGTGTGTCCTTGATTGAATTAGCTCTCACACCAATATTTGCTTCTAGAGCCTTTGCATTGAGGGCTATCTGAAAACGGCTGTGGCGCTGAAGTTGCCTGTGAATGTGGAGTTGGTGGCATGTGAAACCCGCATGTGGAGCATTCGTTTGTGTGGGATGCTCTCCAAGCTTCAATTCAGTCCTAGGCACTGATAGGGCACTAAGCATAGAGTGTGAAAACTGAGTTTCCTTGAGAGCTGCTTGGAAGCCTGATGGTGTGTGAAGTTAGTGAGCCAAATGGAGTTGTTCTCCCACAAGAACCACTCGGCTGATCCTTCTTCAATATGCCCTTCACCAACATGCAGTGTTTCCTTGATTGAATTAGCTCTCACACCAATATTTGCGTCTAGAGCCTTTGCATTGAGGGCTATCTGAAAACGGCTGTGGCGCTGAAGTTGCCTGTGAATGTGGAGTTGGTGGAATGTGAAACCCGCATGTGGAGCATTCGTTTGTGTGGGATGCTCTACCAGGTTCATTTCAGTCCTTGCCATGAAAAGGGCACTAAGCATAGAGTGTGAAAACTGAGTTTCCTTGAGAGCTGCTTGGAAGCCTGATGGTGTGTGAAGTTAGTGAGCCAAATAGAGTTGTTCTCCCACAAGAACCACTCGGCTGATCCTTCTTCAATATGCCCTTCACCAACATGCAGTGTTTCCTTGATTGAATTAGCTCTCACACCAATATTTGCGTCTAGAGCCTTTGCATTGAGGGCTATCTGAAAACGGCTGTGGCGCTGAAGTTGCCTGTGAATGTGGAGTTGGTGGCATGTGAAACTCGCATGTGGAGCATTCGTTTCTTTGGGATGCTCTACCAGGTTCATTCCTAGATAATGCACTCATAGGGCACTAAGCATAGAGTGTGCAACCTGAGTTTCCTTGAGAGCTGCTTGGAAGCCTGATGGTGTGTGAAGTTAGTGAGCCAAATGGAGTTGTTCTCCCACAAGAACCACTCGGCTGATCCTTCTTCAATATGCCCTTCAGCAACATGCAGTGTGTCCTTGATTGAATTAGCTCTCACACCAATATTTGCTTCTAGAGCCTTTGCATTGAGGGCTATCTGAAAACGGCTGTGGCGCTGAAGTTGCCTGTGAATGTGGAGTTGGTGGCATGTGAAACCCGCATGTGGAGCATTCGTTTATGTGGGATGTTCTCCAAGCTTCAATTCAGTCCTAGGCACTCATTAGGGCACTAAGCATAGAGTGTGCAGCCTGAGTTTCCTTGAGAGCTGCTTGGAAGCCTGATGGTGTGTGAAGTTAGTGAGCCAAATGGAGTTGTTCTCCCACAAGAACCACTCGGCTGATCCTTCTTCAATATGCCCTTCACCAAAATGCAGTGTGTCCTTGATTGAATTAGCTCTCACACCAATATTTGCGTCTAGAGCCTTTGCATTGAGGGCTATCTGAAAACGGCTGTGGCGCTGAAGTTGCCTGTGAATGTGGAGTTGGTGGCATGTGAAACCCGCATGTGGAGCATTCGTTTGTGTGGGATGCTCTCCAAGCTTCAATTCAGTCCTAGGCACTCATAGGGCACTAAGCATAGAGTGTGAAAACTGAGTTTCCTTGAGAGCTGCTTGGAAGCCTGATGGTGTGTGAAGTTAGTGAGCCAAATGGAGTTGTTCTCCCACAAGAACCACTCGGCTGATCCTTCTTCAATATGCCCTTCTCCAACATGCAGTGTTTCCTTGATTGAATTAGCTCTCACACCAATATTTGCGTCTAGAGCCTTTGCATTGAGGGCTATCTGAAAACGGCTGTGGCGCTGAAGTTGCCTGTGAATGTGGAGTTGGTGGCATGTGAAACCCGCATGTGGAGCATTCGTTTCTTTGGGATGCTCTACCAGGTTCATTCCTAGATAATGCACTCATAGGGCACTAAGCATAGAGTGTGCAACCTGAGTTTCCTTGAGAGCTGCTTGGAAGCCTGATGGTGTGTGAAGTTAGTGAGCCAAATGGAGTTGTTCTCCCACAAGAACCACTCGGCTGATCCTTCTTCAATATGCCCTTCAGCAACATGCAGTGTGTCCTTGATTGAATTAGCTCTCACACCAATATTTGCTTCTAGAGCCTTTGCATTGAGGGCTATCTGAAAACGGCTGTGGCGCTGAAGTTGCCTGTGAATGTGGAGTTGGTGGCATGTGAAACCCGCATGTGGAGCATTCGTTTGTGTGGGATGCGCTCCAAGCTTCAATTCTGTCCTAGGCACTCATAGGGCACTAAGAATAGAGTGTGAAAACTGAGTTTCCTTGGGAGCTGCTTGGAAGCCTGATGGTGTGTGAAGTTAGTGAGCCAAATGGAGTTGTTCTCCCACAAGAACCACTCGGCTGATCCTTCTTCAATATGCCCTTCACCAACATGCAGTGTTTCCTTGATTGAATTAGCTCTCACACCAATATTTGCGTCTAGAGCCTTTGCATTGAGGGCTATCTGAAAACGGCTGTGGCGCTGAAGTTGCCTGTGAATGTGGAGTTGGTGGCATGTGAAACCCGCATGTGGAGCATTCGTTTATGTGGGATGCTCTCCAAGCTTCAATTCAGTCCTAGGCACTCATAGGGCACTAAGCATAGAGTGTGCAACCTGAGTTTCCTTGAGAGCTGCTTGGAAGCCTGATGGTGTGTGAAGTTAGTGAGCCAAATGGAGTTGTTCTCCCACAAGAACCACTCGGCTGATCCTTCTTCAATATGCCCTTCAGCAACATGCAGTGTGTCCTTGATTGAATTAGCTCTCACACCAATATTTGCTTCTAGAGCCTTTGCATTGAGGGCTATCTGAAAACGGCTGTGGCGCTGAAGTTGCCTGTGAATGTGGAGTTGGTGGCATGTGAAACCCGCATGTGGAGCATTCGTTTATGTGGGATGCTCTCCAAGCTTCAATTCAGTCCTAGGCACTCATAGGGCACTAAGCATAGAGTGTGCAACCTGAGTTTCCTTGAGAGCTGCTTGGAAGCCTGATGGTGTGTGAAGTTAGTGAGCCAAATGGAGTTGTTCTCCCACAAGAACCACTCGGCTGATCCTTCTTCAATATGCCCTTCAGCAACATGCAGTGTGTCCTTGATTGAATTAGCTCTCACACCAATATTTGCTTCTAGAGCCTTTGCATTGAGGGCTATCTGAAAACGGCTGTGGCGCTGAAGTTGCCTGTGAATGTGGAGTTGGTGGCATGTGAAACCCGCATGTGGAGCATTCGTTTGTGTGGGATGCTCTCCAAGCTTCAATTCAGTCCTAGGCACTCATAGGGCACTAAGCATAGAGTGTGAAAACTGAGTTTCCTTGAGAGCTGCTTGGAAGCCTGATGGTGTGTGAAGTTAGTGAGCCAAATGGAGTTGTTCTCCCACAAGAACCACTCGGCTGATCCTTCTTCAATATGCCCTTCACCAACATGCAGTGTTTCCTTGATTGAATTAGCTCTCACACCAATATTTGCGTCTAGAGCCTTTGCATTGAGGGCTATCTGAAAACGGCTGTGGCGCTGAAGTTGCCTGTGAATGTGGAGTTGGTGGAATGTGAAACCCGCATGTGGAGCATTCGTTTGTGTGGGATGCTCTACCAGGTTCATTTCAGTCCTTGCCATGAAAAGGGCACTAAGCATAGAGTGTGCAACCTGAGTTTCCTTGAGAGCTGCTTGGAAGCCTGATGGTGTGTGAAGTTAGTGAGCCAAATGGAGTTGTTCTCCCACAAGAACGACTCGGCTGATCCTTCTTCAATATGCCCTTCACCAACATGCAGTGTTTCCTTGATTGAATTAGCTCTCACACCAATATTTGCGTCTAGAGCCTTTGCATTGAGGGCTATCTGAAAACGGCTGTGGCGCTGAAGTTGCCTGTGAATGTGGAGTTGGTGGCATGTGAAACCCGCATGTGCAGCATTCGTTTGTGTGGGATGCTGACCAAGCTTCATTTCAGTCCTAAGCACACAAAGAGCACTAAGCATACAGTGTGAAAACTGAGTTTCCTTGAGAGCTGCTTGGAAGCTTGATGGTGTGTGAAGTTAGTGAGCCAAATGGAGTTGTTCTCCCACAAGAACCACTCGGCTGATCCTTCTTCAATATGCCCTTCACCAACATGCAGTGTTTCCTTGATTGAATTAGCTCTCACACCAATATTTGCTTCTAGAGCCTTTGCATTAAGGGCTATCTGAAAACGGCTGTGGCGCTGAAGTTGCCTGTGAATGTGGAGTTGGTGGCATGTGAAACCTGCATGTGGAGCATTCGTTTGTGTGGGATGCTCTCCAAGCTTCAATTCTGTCCTAGGCACTCATAGGGCAGTAAGAATAGAGTGTGAAAACTGAGTTTCCTTGGGAGCTGCTTGGAAGCCTGATGGTGTGTGAAGTTAGTGAGCCAAATGGAGTTGTTCTCCCACAAGAACCACTCGGCTGATCCTTCTTCAATATGCCCTTCACCAACATGCAGTGTTTCCTTGATTGAATTAGCTCTCACACCAATATTTGCGTCTAGAGCCTTTGCATTGAGGGCTATCTGAAAACGGCTGTGGCGCTGAAGTTGCCTGTGAATGTGGAGTTGGTGGCATGTGAAACCCGCATGTGGAGCATTCGTTTATGTGGGATGCTCTCCAAGCTTCAATTCAGTCCTAGGCACTCATAGGGCACTAAGCATAGAGTGTGCAACCTGAGTTTCCTTGAGAGCTGCTTGGAAGCCTGATGGTGTGTGAAGTTAGTGAGCCAAATGGAGTTGTTCTCCCACAAGAACCACTCGGCTGATCCTTCTTCAATATGCCCTTCACCAACATGCAGTGTTTCCTTGATTGAATTAGCTCTCACACCAATATTTGCGTCTAGAGCCTTTGCATTGAGGGCTATCTGAAAACGGCTGTGGCGCTGAAGTTGCCTGTGAATGTGGAGTTGGTGGCATGTGAAACCCGCATGTGGAGCATTCGTTTATGTGGGATGTTCTCCAAGCTTCAATTCAGTCCTAGGCACTCATTAGGGCACTAAGCATAGAGTGTGCAACCTGAGTTTCCTTGAGAGCTGCTTGGAAGCCTGATGGTGTGTGAAGTTAGTGAGCCAAATGGAGTTGTTCTCCCACAAGAACCACTCGGCTGATCCTTCTTCAATATGCCCTTCACCAACATGCAGTGTGTCCTTGATTGAATTAGCTCTCACACCAATATTTGCGTCTAGAGCCTTTGCATTGAGGGCTATCTGAAAACGGCTGTGGCGCTGAAGTTGCCTGTGAATGTGGAGTTGGTGGCATGTGAAACCCGCATGTGGAGCATTCGTTTGTGTGGGATGCTCTCCAAGCTTCAATTCAGTCCTAGGCACTCATAGGGCACTAAGCATAGAGTGTGAAAACTGAGTTTCCTTGAGAGCTGCTTGGAAGCCTGATGGTGTGTGAAGTTAGTGAGCCAAATGGAGTTGTTCTCCCACAAGAACCACTCGGCTGATCCTTCTTCAATATGCCCTTCTCCAACATGCAGTGTTTCCTTGATTGAATTAGCTCTCACACCAATATTTGCGTCTAGAGCCTTTGCATTGAGGGCTATCTGAAAACGGCTGTGGCGCTGAAGTTGCCTGTGAATGTGGAGTTGGTGGCATGTGAAACCCGCATGTGGAGCATTCGTTTCTTTGGGATGCTCTACCAGGTTCATTCCTAGATAATGCACTCAGGGCACTAAGCATAGAGTGTGCAACCTGAGTTTTGTTGGGAACTGCTTGGAAGCCTGATGGTGTGTGAAGTTAGTGAGCCAAATGGAGTTGTTCTCCCACAAGAACCACTCGGCTGATCCTTCTTCAATATGCCCTTCACCAACATGCAGTGTGTCCTTGATTGAATTAGCTCTCACACCAATATTTGCGTCTAGAGCCTTTGCATTGAGGGCTATCTGAAAACGGCTGTGGCGCTGAAGTTGCCTGTGAATGTGGAGTTGGTGGCATGTGAAACCCGCATGTGGAGCATTCGTTTTTGTGGGATGCTCTACCAGGTTCATTTCAGTCCTTGCCATGAAAAGGGCACTAAGCATAGAGTGTGAAAACTGAGTTTCCTTGGGAGCTGCTTGGAAGCCTGATGGTGTGTGAAGTTAGTGAGCCAAATGGAGTTGTTTTCCCACAAGAACCACTCGGCTGATCCTTCTTCAATATGCCCTTCACCAACATGCAGTGTTTCCTTGATTGAATTAGCTCTCACACCAATATTTGTGTCTAGAGCCTTTGCATTAAGGGCTATCTGAAAACGGCTGTGGCGCTGAAGTTGCCTGTGAATGTGGAGTTGGTGGCATGTGAAACCCGCATGTGGAGCATTCGTTTGTGTGGGATGCTCTCCAAGCTTCAATTCTGTCCTAGGCACTCATAGGGCACTAAGAATAGAGTGTGAAAACTGAGTTTCCTTGGGAGCTGCTTGGAAGCCTGATGGTGTGTGAAGTTAGTGAGCCAAATGGAGTTGTTCTCCCACAAGAACCACTCGGCTGATCCTTCTTCAATATGCCCTTCACCAACATGCAGTGTTTCCTTGATTGAATTAGCTCTCACACCAATATTTGCGTCTAGAGCCTTTGCATTGAGGGCTATCTGAAAACGGCTGTGGCGCTGAAGTTGCCTGTGAATGTGGAGTTGGTGGCATGTGAAACCCGCATGTGGAGCATTCGTTTATGTGGGATGCTCTCCAAGCTTCAATTCAGTCCTAGGCACTCATAGGGCACTAAGCATAGAGTGTGCAACCTGAGTTTCCTTGAGAGCTGCTTGGAAGCCTGATGGTGTGTGAAGTTAGTGAGCCAAATGGAGTTGTTCTCCCACAAGAACCACTCGGCTGATCCTTCTTCAATATGCCCTTCACCAACATGCAGTGTGTCCTTGATTGAATTAGCTCTCACACCAATATTTGCGTCTAGAGCCTTTGCATTGAGGGCTATCTGAAAACGGCTGTGGCGCTGAAGTTGCCTGTGAATGTGGAGTTGGTGGCATGTGAAACCCGCATGTGGAGCATTCGTTTGTGTGGGATGCTCTCCAAGCTTCAATTCAGTCCTAGGCACTCATAGGGCACTAAGCATAGAGTGTGAAAACTGAGTTTCCTTGAGAGCTGCTTGGAAGCCTGATGGTGTGTGAAGTTAGTGAGCCAAATGGAGTTGTTCTCCCACAAGAACCACTGGGCTGATCCTTCTTCAATATGCCCTTCTCCAACATGCAGTGTTTCCTTGATTGAATTAGCTCTCACACCAATATTTGCGTCTAGAGCCTTTGCATTGAGGGCTATCTGAAAACGGCTGTGGCGCTGAAGTTGCCTGTGAATGTGGAGTTGGTGGCATGTGAAACCCGCATGTGGAGCATTCGTTTCTTTGGGATGCTCTACCAGGTTCATTCCTAGATAATGCACTCATAGGGCACTAAGCATAGAGTGTGCAACCTGAGTTTCCTTGAGAGCTGCTTGGAAGCCTGATGGTGTGTGAAGTTAGTGAGCCAAATGGAGTTGTTCTCCCACAAGAACCACTCGGCTGATCCTTCTTCAATATGCCCTTCACCAACATGCAGTGTGTCCTTGATTGAATTAGCTCTCACACCAATATTTGCGTCTAGAGCCTTTGCATTGAGGGCTATCTGAAAACGGCTGTGGCGCTGAAGTTGCCTGTGAATGTGGAGTTGGTGGCATGTGAAACCCGCATGTGGAGCATTCGTTTTTGTGGGATGCTCTACCAGGTTCATTTCAGTCCTTGCCATGAAAAGGGCACTAAGCATAGAGTGTGAAAACTGAGTTTCCTTGGGAGCTGCTTGGAAGCCTGATGGTGTGTGAAGTTAGTGAGCCAAATGGAGTTGTTTTCCCACAAGAACCACTCGGCTGATCCTTCTTCAATATGCCCTTCACCAACATGCAGTGTTTCCTTGATTGAATTAGCTCTCACACCAATATTTGCGTCTAGAGCCTTTGCATTAAGGGCTATCTGAAAACGGCTGTGGCGCTGAAGTTGCCTGTGAATGTGGAGTTGGTGGCATGTGAAACCCGCATGTGGAGCATTCGTTTGTGTGGGATGCTCTCCAAGCTTCAATTCTGTCCTAGGCACTCATAGGGCACTAAGAATAGAGTGTGAAAACTGAGTTTCCTTGGGAGCTGCTTGGAAGCCTGATGGTGTGTGAAGTTAGTGAGCCAAATGGAGTTGTTCTCCCACAAGAACCACTCGGCTGATCCTTCTTCAATATGCCCTTCACCAACATGCAGTGTTTCCTTGATTGAATTAGCTCTCACACCAATATTTGCGTCTAGAGCCTTTGCATTGAGGGCTATCTGAAAACGGCTGTGGCGCTGAAGTTGCCTGTGAATGTGGAGTTGGTGGCATGTGAAACCCGCATGTGGAGCATTCGTTTATGTGGGATGCTCTCCAAGCTTCAATTCAGTCCTAGGCACTCATAGGGCACTAAGCATAGAGTGTGCAACCTGAGTTTCCTTGAGAGCTGCTTGGAAGCCTGATGGTGTGTGAAGTTAGTGAGCCAAATGGAGTTGTTCTCCCACAAGAACCACTCGGCTGATCCTTCTTCAATATGCCCTTCACCAACATGCAGTGTGTCCTTGATTGAATTAGCTCTCACACCAATATTTGCGTCTAGAGCCTTTGCATTGAGGGCTATCTGAAAACGGCTGTGGCGCTGAAGTTGCCTGTGAATGTGGAGTTGGTGGCATGTGAAACCCGCATGTGGAGCATTCGTTTGTGTGGGATGCTCTCCAAGCTTCAATTCAGTCCTAGGCACTCATAGGGCACTAAGCATAGAGTGTGAAAACTGAGTTTCCTTGAGAGCTGCTTGGAAGCCTGATGGTGTGTGAAGTTAGTGAGCCAAATGGAGTTGTTCTCCCACAAGAACCACTGGGCTGATCCTTCTTCAATATGCCCTTCTCCAACATGCAGTGTTTCCTTGATTGAATTAGCTCTCACACCAATATTTGCGTCTAGAGCCTTTGCATTGAGGGCTATCTGAAAACGGCTGTGGCGCTGAAGTTGCCTGTGAATGTGGAGTTGGTGGCATGTGAAACCCGCATGTGGAGCATTCGTTTCTTTGGGATGCTCTACCAGGTTCATTCCTAGATAATGCACTCATAGGGCACTAAGCATAGAGTGTGCAACCTGAGTTTCCTTGAGAGCTGCTTGGAAGCCTGATGGTGTGTGAAGTTAGTGAGCCAAATGGAGTTGTTCTCCCACAAGAACCACTCGGCTGATCCTTCTTCAATATGCCCTTCACCAACATGCAGTGTTTCCTTGATTGAATTAGCTCTCACACCAATATTTGCGTCTAGAGCCTTTGCATTGAGGGCTATCTGAAAACGGCTGTGGCGCTGAAGTTGCCTGTGAATGTGGAGTTGGTGGCATGTGAAACCCGCATGTGGAGCATTCGTTTGTGTGGGATGCTCTACCAGGTTCATTTCAGTCCTTGCCATGAAAAGGGCACTAAGCATAGAGTGTGAAAACTGAGTTTCCTTGGGAGCTGCTTGGAAGCCTGATGGTGTGTGAAGTTAGTGAGCCAAATGGAGTTGTTCTCCCACAAGAACCACTCGGCTGATCCTTCTTCAATATGCCCTTCACCAACATGCAGTGTTTCCTTGATTGAATTAGCTCTCACACCAATATTTGCGTCTAGAGCCTTTGCATTGAGGGCTATCTGAAAACGGCTGTGGCGCTGAAGTTGCCTGTGAATGTGGAGTTGGTGGCATGTGAAACCCGCATGTGCAGCATTCGTTTGTGTGGGATGCTGACCAAGCTTCATTTCAGTCCTAAGCACACAAAGAGCACTAAGCATAGAGTGTGAAAACTGAGTTTCCTTGAGAGCTGCTTGGTAGCTTGATGGTGTGTGAAGTTAGTGAGCCAAATGGAGTTGTTCTCCCACAAGAACCACTCGGCTGATCCTTCTTCAATATGCCCTTCACCAACATGCAGTGTTTCCTTGATTGAATTAGCTCTCACACCAATATTTGCGTCTAGAGCCTTTGCATTGAGGGCTATCTGAAAACGGCTGTGGCGCTGAAGTTGCCTGTGAATGTGGAGTTGGTGGCATGTGAAACCCGCATGTGGAGCATTCGTTTGTGTGGGATGCTCTCCAAGCTTCAATTCAGTCCTAGGCACTCATAGGGCACTAAGCATAGAGTGTGCAACCTGAGTTTCCTTGAGAGCTGCTTGGAAGCCTGATGGTGTGTGAAGTTAGTGAGCCAAATGGAGTTGTTCTCCCACAAGAACCACTCGGCTGATCCTTCTTCAATATGCCCTTCACCAACATGCAGTGTGTCCTTGATTGAATTAGCTCTCACACCAATATTTGCGTCTAGAGCCTTTGCATTGAGGGCTATCTGAAAACGGCTGTGGCGCTGAAGTTGCCTGTGAATGTGGAGTTGGTGGCATGTGAAACCCGCATGTGGAGCATTCGTTTGTGTGGGATGCTCTCCAAGCTTCAATTCAGTCCTAGGCACTCATAGGGCACTAAGCATAGAGTGTGAAAACTGAGTTTCCTTGAGAGCTGCTTGGAAGCCTGATGGTGTGTGAAGTTAGTGAGCCAAATGGAGTTGTTCTCCCACAAGAACCACTCGGCTGATCCTTCTTCAATATGCCCTTCTCCAACATGCAGTGTTTCCTTGATTGAATTAGCTCTCACACCAATATTTGCGTCTAGAGCCTTTGCATTGAGGGCTATCTGAAAACGGCTGTGGCGCTGAAGTTGCCTGTGAATGTGGAGTTGGTGGCATGTGAAACCCGCATGTGGAGCATTCGTTTGTGTGGGATGCTCTACCAGGTTCATTCCTAGATAATGCACTCATAGGGCACTAAGCATAGAGTGTGCAACCTGAGTTTCCTTGAGAGCTGCTTGGAAGCCTGATGGTGTGTGAAGTTAGTGAGCCAAATGGAGTTGTTCTCCCACAAGAACCACTCGGATGATCCTTCTTCAATATGCCCTTCACCAACATGCAGTGTGTCCTTGATTGAATTAGCTCTCACACCAATATTTGCGTCTAGAGCCTTTGCATTGAGGGCTATCTGAAAACGGCTGTGGCGCTGAAGTTGCCTGTGAATGTGGAGTTGGTGGCATGTGAAACCCGCATGTGGAGAATTCGTTTGTGTGGGATGCTGACCAAGCTTCATTTCAGTCCTAGGCACACAAAGAGCACTAAGCATAGAGTGTGAAAACTGAGTTTCCTTGAGAGCTGCTTGGAAGCCTGATGGTGTGTGAACTTAGTGAGCCAAATGGAGTTGTTCTCCCACAAGAACCACTCGGCTGATCCTTCTTCAATATGCCCTTCACCAACATGCAGTGTTTCCTTGATTGAATTAGCTCTCACACCAATATTTGCGTCTAGAGCCTTTGCATTGAGGGCTATCTGAAAACGGCTGTGGCGCTGAAGTTGCCTGTGAATGTGGAGTTGGTGGCATGTGAAACCCGCATGTGGAGCATTCGTTTATGTGGGATGCTCTCCAAGCTTCAATTCAGTCCTAGGCACTCATAGGGCACTAAGCATAGAGTGTGAAAACTGAGTTTCCTTGAGAGCTGCTTGGAAGCCTGATGGTGTGTGAAGTTAGTGAGCCAAATGGAGTTGTTCTCCCACAAGAACGACTCGGCTGATCCTTCTTCAATATGCCCTTCACCAACATGCAGTGTTTCCTTGATTGAATTAGCTCTCACACCAATATTTGTGTCTAGAGCCTTTGCATTGAGGGCTATCTGAAAACGGCTGTGGCGCTGAAGTTGCCTGTGAATGTGGAGTTGGTGGCATGTGAAACCCGCATGTGGAGAATTCGTTTGTGTGGGATGCTGACCAAGCTTCATTTCAGTCCTAGGCACACAAAGAGCACTAAGCATAGAGTGTGAAAACTGAGTTTCCTTGAGAGCTGCTTGGAAGCCTGATGGTGTGTGAAGTTAGTGAGCCAAATGGAGTTGTTCTCCCACAAGAACCACTCGGCTGATCCTTCTTCAATATGCCCTTCACCAACATGCAGTGTTTCCTTGATTGAATTAGCTCTCACACCAATATTTGCGTCTAGAGCCTTTGCATTGAGGGCTATCTGAAAATGGCTGTGGCGCTGAAGTTGCCTGTGAATGTGGAGTTGGTGGCATGTGAAACCCGCATGTGGAGCATTCGTTTGTGTGGGATGCTCTACCAGGTTCATTCCTAGATATTGCACTCAAAGGGCAATAAGCATAGAGGGTGAAAACTGAGTTTCCTTGAGAGCTGCTTGGAAGCCTGATGGTGTGTGAAGTTAGTGATCCAAATGGAGTTGTTCTCCCACAAGAACCACTCGGCTGATCCTTCTTCAATATGCCCTTCACCAACATGCAGTGTTTCCTTGATTGAATTAGCTCTCACACCAATGTTTGCGTCTAGAGCCTTTGCATTGAGGGCTATCTGAAAACTGCTGTGGCACTGAAGTTGCCTGTGAATGTGGAGTTGGTGGCATGTGAAACCCGCATGTGAAGCATTCGTTTGTGTGGGATGCTCTACCAGGTTCATTTCTAGATAATGCACTCAAAGGCACTAAGCATAGAGTGTGAAAACTGAGTTTCCTTGAGAGATGCTTGGAAGCCTGATGGTGTGTGAAGTTAGTGAGCCAAATGGAGTTGTTCTCCCACAAGAACCACTCGGCTGATCCTTCTTCAATATGCCCTTCACCAACATGCAGTGTTTCCTTGATTGAATTAGCTCTCACACCAATATTTGCGTCTAGAGCCTTTGCATTGAGGGCTATCTGAAAACGGCTGTGGCGCTGAAGTTGCCTGTGAATGTGGAGTTGGTGGCATGTGAAACCCGCATGTGGAGCATTCGTTTTTGTGGGATGCTGACCAAGCTTCATTTCAGTCCTAGGCACACAAAGAGCACTAAGCATAGAGTGTGAAAACTGAGTTTCCTTGAGAGCTGCTTGGAAGCCTGATGGTGTGTGAAGTTAGTGAGCCAAATGGAGTTGTTCTCCCACAAGAACCACTCGGCTGATCCTTCTTCAATATGCCCTTCACCAACATGCAGTGTTTCCTTGATTGAATTAGCTCTCACACCAATATTTGCGTCTAGAGCCTTTGCATTGAGGGCTATCTGAAAACGGCTGTGGCGCTGAAGTTGCCTGTGAATGTGGAGTTGGTGGCATGTGAAACCCGCATGTGGAGCATTCGTTTGTGTGGGATGCTCTACCAGGTTCATTCCTAGATAATGCACTCAAAGGGCACTAAGCATAGAGTGTGAAAACTGAGTTTCCTTGAGAGCTGCTTGGAAGCCTGATGGTGTGTGAAGTTAGTGAGCCAAATGGAGTTGTTCTCCCACAAGAACCACTCGGCTGATCCTTCTTCAATATGCCCTTCACCAACATGCAGTGTTTCCTTGATTGAATTAACTCTCACACCAATATTTGCGTCTAGAGCCTTTGCATTGAGGGCTATCTGAAAACGGCTGTGGCGCTGAAGTTGACTGTGAATGTGGAGTTGGTGGCATGTGAAACCCGCATGTGGAGCATTCGTTTGTGTGGGATGCTGACCAAGTTTCATTTCAGTCCTAGGCACACAAAGAGCACTAAGCATAGAGTGTGCAACCTGAGTTTCCTTGAGAGCTGCTTGGAAGCCTGATGGTGTGTGAAGTTAGTGAGCCAAATGGAGTTGTTCTCCCACAAGAACCACTCGGCTGATCCTTCTTCAATATGCCCTTCACCAACATGCAGTGTTTCCTTGATTGAATTAGCTCTCACACCAATATTTGCGTCTAGAGCCTTTGCATTGAGGGCTATCTGAAAACGGCTGTGGCGCTGAAGTGGCCTGAGAATGTGGAGTTGGTTGCATGTGAAACCCGCATGTGAAGCATTCGTTTGTGTGGGATGCTCTACCAGGTTCATTCCTAGATAATGCACTCAAAGGGCACTAAACATAGAGTGTGAAAACTGAGTTTCCTTGAGAGCTGCTTGGAAGCCTGATGGTGTGTGAAGTTAGTGAGCCAAATGGAGTTGTTCTCCCACAAGAACCACTCGACTGATCCTTCTTCAATATGCCCTTCACCAACATGCAGTGTTTCCTTGATTGAATTAGCTCTCACACCAATGTTTGCGTCTAGAGCCTTTGCATTGAGGGCTATCTGAAAACGGCTGTGGCGCTGAAGTTGCCTGTGAATGTTCAGTTGGTGGCATGTGAAACCCGCATGTGAAGCATTCGTTTGTGTGGGATGCTCTACCAGGTTCATTCCTAGATAATGCACTCAAAGGGCACTAAACATAGAGTGTGAAAACTGAGTTTCCTTGAGAGCTGCTTGGAAGCCTGATGGTGTGTGAAGTTAGTGAGCCAAATGGAGTTGTTCTCCCACAAGAACCACTCGACTGATCCTTCTTCAATATGCCCTTCACCAACATGCAGTGTTTCCTTGATTGAATTAGCTCTCACACCAATATTTGCGTCTAGAGCCTTTGCATTGAGGGCTATCTGAAAACGGCTGTGGCGCTGAAGTTGCCTGTGAATGTGGAGTTGGTGGCAT
>NW_026696079.1:0-35697 GCF_030435755.1 Ochotona princeps | reverse complement strand
TAATGCACTCAAAGGGCACTAAGCATAGAGTGTGAAAACTGAGTTTCCTTGAGAGCTGCTTGGAAGCCTGATGGTGTGTGAAGTTAGTGAGCCAAATGGAGTTGTTCTCCCACAAGAACCACTCGGCTGATCCTTCTTCAATATGCCCTTCACCAACATGCAGTGTTTCCTTGATTGAATTAGCTCTCACACCAATATTTGCGTCTAGATCCTTTGCATTGAGGGCTATCTGAAAACGGCTGTGGCGCTGAAGTTGCCTGTGAATGTGGAGTTGGTGGCATGTGAAACCCGCATGTGCAGCATTCGTTTGTGTGGGATGCTCTACCAGGTTCATTCCTAGATAATGCACTCAAAGGGCACTAAGCATAGAGTGTGAAAACTGAGTTTCCTTGAGAGCTGCTTGGAAGCCTGATGGTGTGTGAAGTTAGTGAGCCAAATGGAGTTGTTCTCCCACAAGAACCACTCGGCTGATCCTTCTTCAATATGCCCTTCACCAACATGCAGTGTTTCCTTGATTGAATTAGCTCTCACACCAATATTTGCGTCTAGAGCCTTTGCATTGAGGGCTATCTGAAAACGGCTGTGGCACTGAAGTTGCCTGTGAATGTGGAGTTGGTGGCATGTGAAACACGCATGTGGAGCATTCGTTTGTGTGGGATGCTCACCAAGCTTCATTTCAGGCCTAGGCACTCAAAGGGCACTAAGCATAGAGTGTGAAAACTGAGTTTCCTTGAGAGCTGCTTGGAAGCCTGATGGTGTGTGAAGTTAGTGAGCCAAATGGAGTTGTTCTCCCACAAGAACCACTCGGCTGATCCTTCTTCAATATGCCCTTCACCAACATGCAATGTTTCCTTGATTGAATTAGCTCTCACACCAATATTTGCGTCTAGAGCCTTTGCATTGAGGGCTATCTGAAAATGGCTGTGGCGCTGAAGTTGCCTGTGAATGTGGAGTTGGTTGCATGTGAAACCCGCATGTGGAGCATTGGTTTGTGTGGGATGCTCTACCAGGTTCATTCCTAGATAATGCACTCAAAGGGCACTAAGCATAGAGTGTGAAAAATGAGTTTCCTTGAGAGCTGCTTGGAAGCCTGATGGTGTGTGAAGTTAGTGAGCCAAATGGAGTTGTTCTCCCACAAGAACCACTCGGCTGATCCTTCTTCAATATGCCCTTCACCAACATGCAGTGTTTCCTTGATTGAATTAGCTCTCACACCAATATTTGCGTCTAGAGCCTTTGCATTGAGGGCTATCTGAAAACGGCTGTGGCGCTGAAGTTGCCTGTCAATGTGGAGTTGGTGGCATGTGAAACCCGCATGTGCAGCATTCGTTTGTGTGGGATGCTCTACCAGGTTCATTCCTAGATAATGCACTCAAAGGGCACTAAGCATAGAGTGTGAAAAATGAGTTTCCTTGAGAGCTGCTTGGAAGCCTGATGGTGTGTGAAGTTAGTGAGCCAAATGGAGTTGTTCTCCCACAAGAACCACTCGGCTGATCCTTCTTCAATATGCCCTTCACCAACATGCAGTGTTTCCTTGATTGAATTAGCTCTCACACCAATATTTGCGTCTAGAGCCTTTGCATTGAGGGCTATCTGAAAACGGCTGTGGCGCTGAAGTTGCCTGTGAATGTGGAGTTGGTGGCATGTGAAACCCGCATGTGCAGCATTCGTTTGTGTGGGATGCTCACCAAGCTTCATTTCAGTCCTAGGCACTCAAAGGGCACTAAGCATAGAGTGTGAAAACTGAGTTTCCTTGAGAGCTGCTTGGAAGCCTGATGGTGTGTGAAGTTAGTGAGCCAAATGGAGTTGTTCTCCCACAAGAACCACTCGGCTGATCCTTCTTCAATATGCCCTTCACCAACATGCAGTGTTTCCTTGATTGAATTAGCTCTCACACCAATATTTGCGTCTAGAGCCTTTGCATTGAGGGCTATCTGAAAACGGCTGTGGCGCTGAAGTTGCCTGTGAATGTGGAGTTGGTGGCATGTGAAACCCGCCTTTGGAGCATTCGTTTGTGTGGGATGCTCTACCAGGTTCATTCCTAGATAATGCACTCAAAGGGCACTAAGCATAGAGTGTGAAAACTGAGTTTCCTTGAGAGCTGCTTGGAAGCCTGATGGTGTGTGAAGTTAGTGAGCCAAATGGAGTTGTTCTCCCAAAAGAACCACTCGGCTGATCCTTCTTCAATATGCCCTTCACCAACATGCAGTGTTTCCTTGATTGAATTAGCTCTCACACCAATATTTGCGTCTAGAGCCTTTGCATTGAAGGCTATCTGAAAAGGCCTGTGGCGCTGAAGTTGCCTGTGAATGTGGAGTTGGTGGCATGTGAAACCCGTATGTGGAGCATTCGTTTGTGTGGGATGCTCACCAAGCTTCATTTCAGTCCTAGGCACTCAAAGGGCACTAAGCATAGAGTGTGAAAACTGAGTTTCCTTGAGAGCTGCTTGGAAGCCTGATGGTGTGTGAAGTTAGTGAGCCAAATGGAGTTGTTCTCCCACAAGAACCACTCGGCTGATCCTTCTTCAATATGCCCTTCACCAACATGCAGTGTTTCCTTGATTGAATTAGCTCTCACACCAATATTTGCGTCTAGAGCCTTTGCATTGAGGGCTATCTGAAAACGGCTGTGGCGCTGAAGTTGCCTGTGAATGTGGAGTTGGTGGCATGTGAAACCCGCATGTGGAGCATTCGTTTGTGTGGGATGCTCACCAAGCTTCATTTCAGTCCTAGGCACTCAAAGGGCACTAAGCATAGAGTGTGAAAACTGAGTTTCCTTGAGAGCTGCTTGGAAGCCTGATGGTGTGTGAAGTTAGTGAGCCAAATGGAGTTGTTCTCCCACAAGAACCACTCGGCTGATCCTTCTTCAATATGCCCTTCACCAACATGCAGTGTTTCCTTAATTGAATTAGCTCTCACACCAATATTTGCGCCTAGAGCTTTGTATTGAGGGCTATCTGAAAACGGCTGTGGCGCTGAAGTTGCCTGTGAATGTGGAGTTGGTGGCATGTGAAACCCGCATGTGGAGCATTCGTTTGTGTGGGATGCTCACCAAGCTTCATTTCAGGCTTAGGCACTCAAAGGGCACTAAGCATAGAGTGTGAAAACTGAGTTTCCTTGAGAGCTGCTTGGAAGCCTGATGGTGTGTGAAGTTAGTGAGCCAAATGGAGTTGTTCTCCCATAAGAACCACTCGGCTGATCCTTCTTCAATATGCCCTTCACCAACATGCAGTGTTTCCTTGATTGAATTAGCTCTCACACCAATATTTGCGTCTAGAGCCTTTGCATTTAGGGCTATCTGAAAACGGCTGTGGCACTGAAGTTGCCTGTGAATGTGGAGTTGGTGGCATGTGAAACCCGCATGTGCAGCATTCGTTTGTGTGGGATGCTCTACCAGGTTCATTCCTAGATAATGCACTCAAAGGGCACTAAGCATAGAGTGTGAAAACTGAGTTTCCTTGAGAGCTGCTTGGAAGCCTGATGGTGTGTGAAGTTAGTGAGCCAAATGGAGTTGTTCTCCCAAAAGAACCACTCGGCTGATCCTTCTTCAATATGCCCTTCACCAACATGCAGTGTTTCCTTGATTGAATTAGCTCTCACACCAATATTTGCGTCTAGAGCCTTTGCATTGAAGGCTATCTGAAAAGGGCTGTGGCGCTGAAGTTGCCTGTGAATGTGGAGTTGGTGGCATGTGAAACCCGTATGTGGAGCATTCGTTTGTGTGGGATGCTCACCAAGCTTCATTTCAGTCCTAGGCACTCAAAGGGCACTAAGCATAGAGTGTGAAAACTGAGTTTCCTTGAGAGCTGCTTGGAAGCCTGATGGTGTGTGAAGGTAGTGAGCCAAATGGAGTTGTTCTCCCACAAGAACCACTCGGCTGATCCTTCTTCAATATGCCCTTCACCAACATGCAGTGTTTCCTTGATTGAATTAGCTCTCACACCAATATTTGCGTCTAGAGCCTTTGCATTGAGGGCTATCTGAAAACAGCTGTGGCGCTGAAGTTGCCTGTGAATGTGGAGTTGGTTGCATGTGAAACCCACATGTGGAGCATTCGTTTGTGTGGGATGCTCACCAAGCTTCATTTCAGTCCTAGGCACAGAAAGGGCAATAAGCATAGAGTGTGAAAACTGAGTTTCCTTGAGAGCTGCTTGGAAGCCTGATGGTGTGTGACGTTAGTGAGCCAAATGGAGTTGTACTCCCACAAGAACCACTCGGTTGATCCTTCTTCAATATGCCCTTCACCAACATGCAGTGTTTCCTTGATTGAATTAGCTCTCACACCAATATTTGCGTCTAGAGCCTTTGCATTGAGGCCTATCTGAAAACGGCTGTGGCGCTGAAGTTGCCTGTGAATGTGGAGTTGGTGGCATGTGAAACCCGCATGTGGAGCATTGGTTTGTGTGGGATGCTCACCAAGCTTCATTTCAGACCTAGGCACTCAAAGGGCACTAAGCATAGAGTGTGAAAACTGAGTTTCCTTGAGAGCTGCTTGGAAGCCTGATGGTGTGTGAAGTTAGTGAGCCAAATAGAGTTGTTCTCCACAAGAACCACTCGGCTGATCCTTCTTCAATATGCCCTTCACCAACATGCAGTGTTTCCTTGATTGAATTAGCTCTCACACCAATATTTGCGTCTAGAGCCCTTTGCATTGAGGGCTATCTGAAAACGGCTGTGGCGCTGAAGTTGCCTGTGAATGTGGAGTTGGTGGCATGTGAAACCCGCATGTGCAGCATTCGTTTGTGTGGATGCTCACCAAGCTTCATTCAGTCCTAGGCACTCAAAGGGCACTAAGCATAGAGTGTGATAACTGAGTTTCCTTGAGAGCTGCTTGGAAGCCTGAATGGTGTGTGAAGTTAGTGAGCCAAATGGAGTTGTTTCTCCCACAAGAACCACTCGGCTGATCCTTCTTCAATATGCCCTTCACCAACATGCAGTGTTTCCTTGATTGAATTAGCTCTCACACCAATATTTGCGTCTAGAGCCTTTGCATTGAGGGCTATCTGAAAAACGGCTGTGGCGCTGAAGTTGCCTGTGAATGTGGAGTTGGTGGCATGTGAAACCCACAGGTGGAGCATTCGTTTGTGTGGGATGCTCACCAAGCTTCATTTCAGTCCTAGGCACTCAAAGGGCACTAAGCATAGAGTGTGAAAACTGAGTTTCCTTGAGAGCTGCTTGAAGCCTGATGGTGTGTGAAGTTAGTGAGCCAATGGAGTTGTTCTCCCACAAGAACCACTCGGCTGATCCTTCTTCAATATGTCCTTCACCAACATGCAGTGTTTCCTTGATTGAATTAGCTCTCACACCAATATTTGCGTCTAGTGCCTTTGCATTGAAGGCTATCTGAAAAGGCCTGTGGCGCTGAAGTTGCCTGTGAATGTGGAGTTGGTGGCATGTGAAACCCGTATGTGGAGCATTCGTTTGTGTGGGATGCTCACCAAGCTTCATTTCAGTCCTAGGCACTCAAAGGGCACTAAGCATAGAGTGTGAAAACTGAGTTTCCTTGAGAGCTGCTTGGAAGCCTGATGGTGTGTGAAGTTAGTGAGCCAAATGGAGTTGTTCTCCCACAAGAACCACTCGGCTGATCCTTCTTCAATATGCCCTTCACCAACATGCAGTGTTCCTTGATTGAATTAGCTCTCACACCAATATTTGCGTCTAGAGCCTTTGCATTGAGGGCTATCTGAAAACGGCTGTGGCGCTGAAGTTGCCTGTGAATGTGGAGTTGGTGGCATGTGAAACCCGCATGTGGAGCATTCGTTTGTGTGGGATGCTCACCAAGCTTCATTTCAGTCCTAGGCACTCAAAGGGCAATAAGCATAGAGTGTGAAAACTGAGTTTCCTTGAGAGCTGCTTGGAAGGCCTGATGGTGTGTGAGGTTAGTGAGCCAAATGGAGTTGTTCTCCCACAAGAACCACTCGGCTGATCCTTCTTCAATATGCCCTTCACCAACATGCAATGTTTCCTTGATTGAATTAGCTCTCACACCAATATTTGCGTCTAGAGCCTTTGCATTGAGGGCTATCTGAAAACGCTGTGGCGCTGAAGTTGCCTGTGAATGTGGAGTTGGTGGCATGTGAAACCCGCATGTGCAGCATTCGTTTGTGTGGGATGCTCTACCAGGTTCATTCCTAGATAATGCACTCAAAGGGCACTAAGCATAGAGTGTAACAACTGAGTTTCCTTGAGAGCTGCTTGGAAGCCTGATGGTGTGTGAAGTTAGTGAGCCAAATGGAGTTGTTCTCCCACAAGAACCACTCGGCTGATCCTTCTTCAATATGCCCTTCACCAACATGCAATGTTTCCTTGATTGAATTAGCTCTCACACCAATATTTGCGTCTAGAGCCTTTGCATTGAGGCTTTCTGAAAACGGCTGTGGCGCTGAAGTTGCCTGTGAATGTGGAGTTGGTTGCATGTGAAACCCGCATGTGGAGCATTCGTTTGTGTGGGATGCTCTACCAGGTTCATTCCTAGATAATGCACTCAAAGGGCACTAAGCATAGAGTGTGAAAACTGAGTTTCTTGAGAGCTGCTTGGAAGCCTGATGGTGTGTGAAGTTAGTGAGCCAAATGGAGTTGTTCTCCCACAAGAACCCACTCGGCTGATCCTTCTTCAATATGCCCTTCACCAACATGCAGTGTTTCCTTGATTGAATTAGCTCTCACACCAATATTTGCGTCCTAGAGCCTTTGCATTGAGGGCTATCTGAAAACGGCTGTGGCGCTGAAGTTGCCTGAGAATGTGGAGTAGGTGGCATGTGAAACCCGCATGTGGAGCATTCGTTTGTGTGGGATGCTCACTAAGCTTCATTTCAGTCAAAGGCACTCAAAGGGCACTAAGCTAGAGTGTGAAAACTGAGTTTCCTTGAGAGCTGCTTGGAAGCCTGATGGTGTGTGAAGTTAGTGAGCCAAATGGAGTTGTTCTCCCACAAGAACCACTCGGCTGATCCTTCTTCAATATGCCCTTCACCAACATGCAATGTTTCTTGATTGAATTAGCTCTCACACCAATATTTGCGTCTAGAGCCTTTGCATTGAGGGCTATCTGAAAACGGCTGTGGCGCTGAAGTTGCCTGAGAATGTGGAGTAGGTGCATGTGAAACCCGCATGTGGAGCATTCGTTTGTGTGGGATGCTCACCAAGCTTCATTTCAGTCAAAGGCACTCAAAGGGCACTAAGCATAGAGTGTGAAAACTGAGTTTCCTTGAGAGCTGCTTGAAGCCTGATGGTGTGTGAAGTTAGTGAGTCAAATGGAGTTGTTCTCCACAAGAACCACTTGGCTGATGCTTCTTCAGTATGCCTTTCACTAACATGCAGTGTTTCCTTGATTGAATAGCTCTCACACCAATATTTGCGTCTAGACACTTTGCATTGAGGGCTATCTGAAAACGGCTGTGGCGCTGAAGTTGCCTGTGAATGTGGAGTTGGTGGCATGTGAAACCCGCATGTGGAGCATTCGTTTGTGTGGGATGCTCTACAGATTCATTTCAGTCCTAGGCACTTCAAAGGGCACTAAGCATAGAGTGTGAAAACTGAGTTCCTTGAGAGCTGCTTGGAAGCCTGATGTGTGTGACTTTAGTGAGCCAAATGGAGTTGTTCTCCACAAGAACCACTCGGTTGATCCTTCTTCAATATGCCCTTCACCAACATGCAATGTTTCCTTGATTGAATTAGCTCTCACACCAATATTTGCGTCTAGAGCCTTTGCATTGAGGGCTATCTGAAAACGGCTGTGGCGCTGAAGTTGCCCTGTGAATGTGGAGTTGGTGGCATGTGAAACCCGCATGTGGAGCATTGGTTTGTGTGGGATGCTCTACCAGGTTCATTCCTAGATAATGCACTCAAAGGGCACTAAGCATAGAGTGTGAAAACTGAGTTTCCTTGAGAGCTGCTTGGAAGCCTGATGGTGTGTGAAGTTAGTGAGCCAAATGGAGTTGTTCTCCCACAAGAACCACTCGGCTGATCCTTCTTCAATATGCCCTTCACCAACATGCAGTGTTTCCTTGATTGAATTAGCTCTCACACCAATATTTGCGTCTAGAGCCTTTGCATTGAGGGCTATCTGAAAACGGCTGTGGCGCTGAAGTTGCCTGAGAATGTGGAGTAGGTGGCATGTGAAATCCGCATGTGGAGCATTCGTTTGTGTGGGATGCTCACCAAGCCTTCATTTCAGTCCTAGGCACTCAAAGGCACTAAGCTTAGAGTGTGAAAACTGAGTTTCCTTGAGAGCTGTTTGGAAGCCTGATGGTGTGTGAAGTTAGTGAGCCAAATGGAGTTGTTCTCCCACAAGAACCACTCGGCTGATCCTTCTTCAATATGTCCTTCACCAACATGCAGTGTTTCCTTGATTAATTAGCTCTCACACCAATATTTGCGTCTAGAGCCTTTGCATTGAGGGCTATCTGAAAACGGCTGTGGCGCTGAAGTTGCCTGTGAATGTGGAGTTGGTGGCATGTGAAACCCGCATGTGCAGCATTCGTTTGTGTGGGATGCTCTACCAGGTTCATTCCTAGATAATGCACTCAAAGGGCACTAAGCATAGAGTGTGAAAACTGAGTTTCCTTGAGAGCTGCTTGGAAGCCTGATGGTGTGTGAAGTTAGTGAGCCAAATGGAGTTGTTCTCCCACAAGAACCACTCGGCTGATCCTTCTTCAATATGCCCTTCACCAACATGCAATGTTTCCTTGATTGAATTAGCTCTCACACCAATATTTGCGTCTAGAGCCTTTGCATTGAGGGCTATCTGAAAACGGCTGTGGCGCTGAAGTTGCCTGTGAATGTGGAGTTGGTGGCATGTGAAACCCGCATGTGCAGCATTCGTTTGTGTGGGATGCTCACCAAGCTTCATTTCAGTTCTAGGCACTCAAAGGGCACTAAGCATAGAGTGTGAAAACTGAGTTTCCTTGAGAGCTGCTTGGAAGCCTGATGGTGTGTGAAGTTAGTGAGCCAAATGGAGTTGTTCTCCCACAAGAACCACTCGGCTGATCCTTCTTCAATATGCCCTTCACCAACATGCAATGTTTCCTTGATTGAATTAGCTCTCACACCAATATTTGCGTCTAGAGCCTTTGCATTGAGGGCTATCTGAAAAAGGGCTGTGGCGCTGAAGTTGCCTGTGAATGTGGAGTTGGTTGCATGTGAAACCCGCATGTGGAGCATTCGTTTGTGTGGGATGCTCTATCAGGTTCATTCCTAGATAATGCACTCAAAGGGCACTAAGCATAGAGTGTGAAAACTGAGTTTCCTTGAGAGCTGCTTGGAAGCCTGATGGTGTGTGAAGTTAGTGAGCCAAATGGAGTTGTTCTCCCACAAGAACCACTCGGCTGATCCTTCTTCAATATGCCCTTCACCAACATGCAGTGTTTCCTTGATTGAATTAGCTCTCACACCAATATTTGCGTCTAGAGCCTTTGCATTGAGGGCTATCTGAAAACGGCTGTGGCGCTGAAGTTGCCTGTGAATGTGGAGTTGGTGGCATGTGAAACCCGCATGTGGAGCATTGGTTTGTGTGGGATGCTCTACCAGGTTCATTCCTAGATAATGCACTCAAAGGGCACTAAGCATAGAGTGTGAAAACTGAGTTTCCTTGAGAGCTGCTTGGAAGCCTGATGGTGTGTCAAGTTAGTGAGCCAAATGGAGTTGTTCTCCCACAAGAACCACTCGGCTGATCCTTCTTCAATATGCCCTTCACCAACATGCAATGTTTCCTTGATTGAATTAGCTCTCACACCAATATTTGCGTCTAGAGCCTTTGCATTGAGGCCTATCTGAAAACGGCTGTGGCGCTGAAGTTGCCTGAGAATGTGGAGTAGGTGGCATGTGAAACCCGCATGTGCAGCATTCGTTTGTGTGGGATGCTCTACCAGCTTCATTTCAGTCCTAGGCACTCAAAGGGCACTTAGCTTAGAGTGTGAAAACTGAGTTTCCTTGAGAGCTGCTTGGAAGCCTGATGGTGTGTGAAGTTAGTGAGCCAAATGGAGTTGTTCTCCCACAAGAACCACTCGGCTGATCCTTCTTCAATATGCCCTTCACCAACATGCAGTGTTTCCTTGATTGAATTAGCTCTCACACCAATATTTGCGTCTAGACACTTTGCATTGAGGGCTATCTGAAAACGGCTGTGGCGCTGAAGTTGCCTGTGAATGTGGAGTTGGTGGCATGTGAAACCCGCATGTGGAGCATTCGTTTGTGTGGGATGCTCTACCAGATTCATTTCAGTCCTAGGCACTCAAAGGGCACTAAGCATAGAGTGTGAAAACTGAGTTTCCTTGAGAGCTGCTTGGAAGCCTGATGGTGTGTGAAGTTAGTGAGCCAAATGGAGTTGTTCTCCCACAAGAACCACTCGGCTGATCCTTCTTCAATATGCCCTTCACCAACATGCAGTGTTTCCTTGATTGAATTAGCTCTCACACCAATATTTGCGTCTAGAGCCTTTGCATTGAGGGCTATCTGAAAACGGCAGTGGCGCTGAAGTTGCCTGAGAATGTGGAGTTGGTGGCATGTGAAACCCACAGGTGGAGCATTCTTTTGTGTGGGATGCTCACCAAGCTTCATTTCAGTCCTAGGCACTCAAAGGGCACTAAGCATAGAGTGTGAAAACTGAGTTTCCTTGAGAGCTGCTTGGAAGCCTGATGGTGTGTGAAGTTAGTGAGCCAAATGGAGTTGTTCTCCCACAAGAACCACTCGGCCGATCCTTCTTCAGTATGCCCTTCACCAACATGCAGTGTTTCCTTGATTGAATTAACTCTCACACGAATATTTGCGTCTAGAGCCTTTGCATTGAGGGCTATCTGAAAACGGCTGTGGCGCTGAAGTTGCCTGTGAATGTGGAGTTGGTGGCATGTGAAACCCGCATGTGGAGCATTCGTTTGTGTGGGATGCTCTACCAGGTTCATTCCTAGATAATGCACTCAAAGGGCACTAAGCATAGAGTGTGAAAACTGAGTTTCCTTGAGAGCTGCTTGGAAGCCTGATGGTGTGTGAAGTTAGTGAGCCAAATGGAGTTGTTCTCCCACAAGAACCACTCGGCTGATCCTTCTTCAATATGCCCTTCACCAACATGCAGTGTTTCCTTGATTGAATTAGCTCTCACACCAATATTTGCGTCTAGAGCCTTTTCATTGAGGGCTATCTGAAAACGGCTGTGGCGCTGAAGTTGCCTGTGAATGTGGAGTTGGTGGCATGTGAAACCCGCATGTGGAGCATTCGTTTGTGTGGGATGCTCTATCAGGTTCATTCCTAGATAATGCACTCAAAGGGCACTAAGCATAGAGTGTGAAAACTGAGTTTCCTTGAGAGCTGCTTGGAAGCCTGATGGTGTGTGAAGTTAGTGAGCCAAATGGAGTTGTTCTCCCACAAGAACCACTCGGCTGATCCTTCTTCAATATGCCCTTCACCAACATGCAGTGTTTCCTTGATTGAATTAGCTCTCACACCAATATTTGCGTCTAGAGCCTTTTCATTGAGGGCTATCTGAAAACGGCTGTGGCGCTGAAGTTGCCTGTGAATGTGGAGTTGGTGGCATGTGAAACCCGCATGTGGAGCATTCGTTTGTGTGGGATGCTCTACCAGGTTCATTCCTAGATAATGCACTCAAAGGGCACTAAGCATAGAGTGTGAAAACTGAGTTTCCTTGAGAGCTGCTTGGAAGCCTGATGGTGTGTGAAGTTAGTGAGCCAAATGGAGTTGTTCTCCCACAAGAACCACTCGGCTGATCCTTCTTCAATATGCCCTTCACCAACATGCAATGTTTCCTTGATTGAATTAGCTCTCATACCAATATTTGCGTCTAGAGCCTTTGCATTGAGGCCTATCTGAAAACGGCTGTGGCGCTGAAGTTGCCTGAGAATGTGGAGTAGGTGGCATGTGAAACCCGCATGTGCAGCATTCGTTTGTGTGGGATGCTCACCAAGCTTCATTTCAGTCCTAGGCACTCAAAGGGCACTTAGCTTAGAGTGTGAAAACTGAGTTTCCTTGAGAGCTGCTTGGAAGCCTGATGGTGTGTGAAGTTAGTGAGCCAAATGGAGTTGTTCTCCCACAAGAACCACTCGGCTGATCCTTCTTCAATATGCCCTTCACCAACATGCAGTGTTTCCTTGATTGAATTAGCTCTCACACCAATATTTGCGTCTAGACACTTTGCATTGAGGGCTATCTGAAAACGGCTGTGGCGCTGAAGTTGCCTGTGAATGTGGAGTTGGTGGCATGTGAAACCCGCATGTGGAGCATTCGTTTGTGTGGGATGCTCTACCAGATTCATTTCAGTCCTAGGCACTCAAAGGGCACTAAGCATAGAGTGTGAAAACTGAGTTTCCTTGAGAGCTGCTTGGAAGCCTGATGGTGTGTGAAGTTAGTGAGCCAAATGGAGTTGTTCTCCCACAAGAACCACTCGGCTGATCCTTCTTCAATATGCCCTTCACCAACATGCAGTGTTTCCTTGATTGAATTAGCTCTCACACCAATATTTGCGTCTAGAGCCTTTGCATTGAGGGCTATCTGAAAACGGCTGTGGCGCTGAAGTTGCCTGAGAATGTGGAGTTGGTGGCATGTGAAACCCACAGGTGGAGCATTCTTTTGTGTGGGATGCTCACCAAGCTTCATTTCAGTCCTAGGCACTCAAAGGGCACTAAGCATAGGGTGTGAAAACTGAGTTTCCTTGAGAGCTGCTTGGAAGCCTGATGGTGTGTGAAGTTAGTGAGCCAAATGGAGTTGTTCTCCCACAAGAACCACTCGGCCGATCCTTCTTCAGTATGCCCTTCACCAACATGCAGTGTTTCCTTGATTGAATTAGCTCTCACACGAATATTTGCGTCTAGAGCCTTTGCATTGAGGGCTATCTGAAAACGGCTGTGGCGCTGAAGTTGCCTGTGAATGTGGAGTTGGTGGCATGTGAAACCCGCATGTGGAGCATTCGTTTGTGTGGGATGCTCTACCAGGTTCATTCCTAGATAATGCACTCAAAGGGCACTAAGCATAGAGTGTGAAAACTGAGTTTCCTTGAGAGCTGCTTGGAAGCCTGATGGTGTGTGAAGTTAGTGAGCCAAATGGAGTTGTTCTCCCACAAGAACCACTCGGCTGATCCTTCTTCAATATGCCCTTCACCAACATGCAGTGTTTCCTTGATTGAATTAGCTCTCACACCAATATTTGCGTCTAGAGCCTTTGCATTGAGGGCTATCTGAAAACGGCTGTGGCGCTGAAGTTGCCTGTGAATGTGGAGTTGGTGGCATGTGAAACCCGCATGTGGAGCATTCGTTTGTGTGGGATGCTCTATCAGGTTCATTCCTAGATAATGCACTCAAAGGGCACTAAGCATAGAGTGTGAAAACTGAGTTTCCTTGAGAGCTGCTTGGAAGCCTGATGGTGTGTGAAGTTAGTGAGCCAAATGGAGTTGTTCTCCCACAAGAACCACTCGGCTGATCCTTCTTCAATATGCCCTTCACCAACATGCAGTGTTTCCTTGATTGAATTAGCTCTCACACCAATATTTGCGTCTAGAGCCTTTGCATTGAGGGCTATCTGAAAACGGCTGTGGCGCTGAAGTTGCATGTGAATGTGGAGTTGGTGGCATGTGAAACCCGCATGTGGAGCATTCGTTTGTGTGGGATGCTCTACCAGGTTCATTCCTAGATAATGCACTCAAAGGGCACTAAGCATAGAGTGTGAAAACTGAGTTTCCTTGAGAGCTGCTTGGAAGCCTGATGGTGTGTGAAGTTAGTGAGCCAAATGGAGTTGTTCTCCCACAAGAACCACTCGGCTGATCCTTCTTCAATATGCCCTTCACCAACATGCAATGTTTCCTTGATTGAATTAGCTCTCATACCAATATTTGCGTCTAGAGCCTTTGCATTGAGGCCTATCTGAAAACGGCTGTGGCGCTGAAGTTGCCTGAGAATGTGGAGTAGGTGGCATGTGAAACCCGCATGTGCAGCATTCGTTTGTGTGGGATGCTCTACCAGATTCATTTCAGTCCTAGGCACTCAAAGGGCACTAAGCATAGAGTGTGAAAACTGAGTTTCCTTGAGAGCTGCTTGGAAGCCTGATGGTGTGTGAAGTTAGTGAGCCAAATGGAGTTGTTCTCCCACAAGAACCACTCGGCTGATCCTTCTTCAATATGCCTTTCACTAACATGCAGTGTTTTCTTGATTGAATTAGCTCTCACACCAATATTTGCGTCTAGAGCCTTTGCATTGAGGGCTATCTGAAAACGGCTGTGGCGCTGAAGTTGCCTGTGAATGTGGAGTTGGTGGCATGTGAAACCCGCATGTGGAGCATTCGTTTGTGTGGGATGCTCACCAAGCTTCATTTCAGTCCTAGGCACTCAAAGGGCACTAAGCATAGAGTGTGAAAACTGAGTTTCCTTGAGAGCTGCTTGGAAGCCTGATGGTGTGTGAAGTTAGTGAGCCAAATGGAGTTGTTCTCTCACAAGAACCACTCGACCGATCCTTCTTCAATATGCCCTTCACCAACATGCAGTGTTTCCTTGATTGAATTAGCTCTCACACCAATATTTGCGTCTAGAGCCTTTGCATTGAGGGCTATCTGAAAACAGCTGTGGCGCTGAAGTTGCCTGTGAATGTGGAGTTGGTGGCATGTGAAACCCGCATGTGGAGCATTCGTTTGTGTGGGATGCTCACCAAGCTTCATTTCAGTCCTAGGCACTCAAAGGGCACTAAGCATAGAGTGTGAAAACTGAGTTTCCTTGAGAGCTGCTTGGAAGCCTGATGGTGTGTGAAGTTAGTGAGCCAAATGGAGTTGTTCTCCCACAAGAACCACTCGGCCGATCCTTCTTCAATATGCCCTTCACCAACATGCAGTGTTTCCTTGATTGAATTAACTCTCACACGAATATTTGCGTCTAGAGCCTTTGCATTGAGGGCTATCTGAAAACGGCTGTGGCGCTGAAGTTGCCTGTGAATGTGGAGTTGGTGGCATGTGAAACCCGCATGTGGAGCATTCGTTTGTGTGGGATGCTCTACCAGGTTCATTCCTAGATAATGCACTCAAAGGGCACTAAGCATAGAGTGTGAAAACTGAGTTTCCTTGAGAGCTGCTTGGAAGCCTGATGGTGTGTGAAGTTAGTGAGCCAAATGGAGTTGTTCTCCCACAAGAACCACTCGGCTGATCCTTCTTCAATATGCCCTTCACCAACATGCAGTGTTTCCTTGATTGAATTAGCTCTCACACCAATATTTGCGTCTAGAGCCTTTGCATTGAGGGCTATCTGAAAACGGCTGTGGCGCTGAAGTTGCCTGTGAATGTGGAGTTGGTGGCATGTGAAACCCGCATGTGGAGCATTCGTTTGTGTGGGATGCTCTATCAGGTTCATTCCTAGATAATGCACTCAAAGGGCACTAAGCATAGAGTGTGAAAACTGAGTTTCCTTGAGAGCTGCTTGGAAGCCTGATGGTGTGTGAAGTTAGTGAGCCAAATGGAGTTGTTCTCCCACAAGAACCACTCGGCTGATCCTTCTTCAATATGCCCTTCACCAACATGCAGTGTTTCCTTGATTGAATTAGCTCTCACACCAATATTTGCGTCTAGAGCCTTTGCATTGAGGGCTATCTGAAAACGGCTGTGGCGCTGAAGTTGCCTGAGAATGTGGAGTTGGTGGCATGTGAAACCCGCATGTGGAGCATTCGTTTGTGTGGGATGCTCTACCAGGTTCATTCCTAGATAATGCACTCAAAGGGCACTAAGCATAGAGTGTGAAAACTGAGTTTCCTTGAGAGCTGCTTGGAAGCCTGATGGTGTGTGAAGTTAGTGAGCCAAATGGAGTTGTTCTCCCACAAGAACCACTCGGCTGATCCTTCTTCAATATGCCCTTCACCAACATGCAATGTTTCCTTGATTGAATTAGCTCTCATACCAATATTTGCGTCTAGAGCCTTTGCATTGAGGGCTATCTGAAAACGGCTGTGGCGCTGAAGTTGCCTGAGAATGTGGAGTAGGTGGCATGTGAAACCCGCATGTGCAGCATTCGTTTGTGTGGGATGCTCACCAAGCTTCATTTCAGTCCTAGGCACTCAAAGGGCACTAAGCTTAGAGTGTGAAAACTGAGTTTCCTTGAGAGCTGCTTGGAAGCCTGATGGTGTGTGAAGTTAGTGAGCCAAATGGAGTTGTTCTCCCACAAGAACCACTCGGCTGATCCTTCTTCAATATGCCCTTCACCAACATGCAGTGTTTCCTTGATTGAATTAGCTCTCACACCAATATTTGCGTCTAGAGCCTTTGCATTGAGGGCTATCTGAAAACGGCTGTGGCGCTGAAGTTGCCTGTCAATGTGGAGTTGGTGGCATGTGAAACCCGCATGTGGAGCATTCGTTTGTGTGGGATGCTCTACCAGATTCATTTCAGTCCTAGGCACTCAAAGGGCACTAAGCATAGAGTGTGAAAACTGAGTTTCCTTGAGAGCTGCTTGGAAGCCTGATGGTGTGTGAAGTTAGTGAGCCAAATGGAGTTGTTCTCCCACAAGAACCACTCGGCTGATCCTTCTTCAATATGCCTTTCACTAACATGCAGTGTTTTCTTGATTGAATTAGCTCTCACACCAATATTTGCGTCTAGAGCCTTTGCATTGAGGGCTATCTGAAAAGGGCTGTGGCGCTGAAGTTGCCTGTGAATGTGGAGTTGGTGGCATGTGAAACCCGCATGTGCAGCATTCGTTTGTGTGGGATGCTCACCAAGCTTCATTTCAGTCCTAGGCACTCAAAGGGCACTAAGCATAGAGTGTGAAAACTGAGTTTCCTTGAGAGCTGCTTGGAAGCCTGATGGTGTGTGAAGTTAGTGAGCCAAATGGAGTTGTTCTCCCACAAGAACCACTCGGTTGATCCTTCTTCAATATGCCCTTCACCAACATGCAGTGTTTCCTTGATTGAATTAGCTCTCACACCAATATTTGCGTCTAGAGCCTTTGCATTGAGGGCTATCTGAAAACAGCTGTGGCGCTGAAGTTGCCTGTGAATGTGGAGTTGGTGGCATGTGAAACCCGCATGTGCAGCATTCGTTTGTGTGGGATGCTCACCAAGCTTCATTTCAGTCCTAGGCACTCAAAAGGCACTAAGCATAGAGTGTGAAAACTGAGTTTCCTTGAGAGCTGCTTGGAAGCCTGATGGTGTGTGAAGTTAGTGAGCCAAATGGAGTTGTTCTCCCACAAGAACCACTCGGTTGATCCTTCTTCAATATGCCCTTCACCAACATGCAATGTTTCCTTGATTGAATTAGCTCTCACACCAATATTTGCATCTAGAGCCTTTGCATTGAGGGCTATCTGAAAACGGCTGTGGCGCTGAAGTTGCCTGTGAATGTGGAGTTGGTGGCATGTGAAACCCGCCTGTGGAGCATTCGTTTGTGTGGGATGCTCTACCAGGTTCATTCCTAGATAATGCACTCAAAGGGCACTAAGCATAGAGTGTGAAAACTGAGTTTCCTTGAGAGCTGCTTGGAAGCCTGATGGTGTGTGAAGTTAGTGAGCCAAATGGAGTTGTTCTCCCACAACAACCACTCGGCTGATCCTTCTTCAATATGCCTTTCACCAACATGCAGTGTTTCCTTGATTGAATTAGCTCTCACACCAATATTTGCGTCTAGAGCCTTTGCATTGAGGGCTATCTGAAAACGGCTGTGGCGCTGAAGTTGCCTGTGAGTGTGGAGTTGGTGGCATGTGAAACCCGCATGTGGAGCATTAGTTTGTGTGGGATGCTCTACCAGATTCATTACAGTCCTAGGCACTCAAAGGGCACTAAGCATAGAGTGTGAAAACTGAGTTTCCTTGAGAGCTGCTTGGAAGCCTGATGGTGTGTGACTTTAGTGAGCCAAATGGAGTTGTTCTCCCACAAGAACCACTCGGTTGATCCTTCTTCAATATGCCCTTCACCAACATGCAATGTTTCCTTGATTGAATTAGCTCTCACACCAATATTTGCGTCTTGAGCCTTTGCATTGAGGGCTATCTGAAAACGGCTGTGGCGCTGAAGTTGCCTGTGAATGTGGAGTTGGTGGCATGTGAAACCCGCATGTGGAGCATTCGTTTGTGTGGGATGCTCTACCAGGTTCATTCCTAGATAATGCACTCAAAGGGCACTAAGCATAGAGTGTGAAAACTGAGTTTCCTTGAGAGCTGCTTGGAAGCCTGATGGTGTGTGAAGTTAGTGAGCCAAATGGAGTTGTTCTCCCACAAGAACCACTAGGCTGATCCTTCTTCAATATGCCCTTCACCAACATGCAGTGTTTCCTTGATTGAATTAGCTCTCACACCAATATTTGCGTCTAGAGCCTTTGCATTGAGGGCTATCTGAAAACGGCTGTGGCGCTGAAGTTGCCTGTCAATGTGGAGTTGGTTGCATGTGAAACCCACATGTGGAGCTTTCGTTTGTGTGGGATGCTCACCAAGCTTCATTTCAGTCCTAGGCACTCAAAGGGCACTAAGCATAGAGTGTGAAAACTGAGTTTCCTTGAGAGCTGCTTGGAAGCCTGATGGTGTGTGACGTTACTGAGCCAAATGGAGTTGTTCTCCCACAAGAACCACTCGGCTGATCCTTCTTCAATATGCCCTTCACCAACATGCAATGTTTTCCTTGATTGAATTAGCTCTCACACCAATATTTGCGTCTAGAGCCTTTGCATTGAGGGCTATCTGAAAACGGCTGTGGCGCTGAAGTTGCCTGTGAATGTGGAGTTGGTGGCATGTGAAACCCGCATGTGCAGCATTCGTTTGTGTGGGATGCTCTACCAGGTTCATTCCTAGATAATGCACTCAAAGGGCACTAAGCATAGAGTGTGAAAACTGAGTTTCCTTGAGAGCTGCTTGGAAGCCTGATGGTGTGTGAAGTTAGTGAGCCAAATGGAGTTGTTCTCCCACAAGAACCACTCGGTTGATCCTTCTTCAATATGCCCTTCACCAACATGCAATGTTTCCTTGATTGAATTAGCTCTCACACCAATATTTGCGTCTAGAGCCTTTGCATTGAGGGCTATCTGAAAACGGCTGTGGCGCTGAAGTTGCCTGTGAATGTGGAGTTGGTGGCATGTGAAACCCGCATGTGCAGCATTCGTTTGTGTGGGATGCTCTACCAAGCTTCATTTCAGTCCTAGGCACTCAAAGGGCACTAAGATAGAGTGTGAAAACTGAGTTTCCTTGAGAGCTGCTTGGAAGCCTGATGGTGTGTGAAGTTAATGAGCCAAATGGAGTTGTTCTCCCATAAGAACCACTCGGCTGATCCTTCCTCAGTATGCCCTTCACCAACATGCAGTGTTTCCTTGATTGAATTAGCTCTCACACCAATATTTGCGTCTAGAGCCTTTGCATTGAGGTCTATCTGAAAACGGCTGTGGCGCTGAAGTTGCCTGAGAATGTGGAGTTGGTGGCATGTGAAACCCGCATGTGGAGCATTCGTTTGTGTGGGATGCTCACCAAGCTTCATTTCAGTCCTAGGCACTCAAAGGGCACTAAGCATAGAGTGTGAAAACTGAGTTTCCTTGAGAGCTGCTTGGAAGCCTGATGGTGTGTGAAGTTAGTGAGCTAAATGGAGTTGTTCTCCCACAAGAACCACTCGGCTGATCCTTCTTCAATATGCCCTTCACCAACATGCAGTGTTTCCTTGATTGAATTAGCTCTCACACCAATATTTGTGTCTAGAGCCTTTGCATTGAGGGCTATCTGAAAACGGCTGTGGCGCTGAAGTTGCCTGAGAATGTGGAGTTGGTGGCATGTGAAACCCGCATGTGGAGCATTGGTTTGTGTGGGATGCTCTACCAGGTTCATTCCTAGATAATGCACTCAAAGGGCACTAAGCATAGGGTGTGAAAACTGAGTTTCCTTGAGAGCTGCTTGGAAGCCTGATGGTGTGTGAAGTTAGTGAGCCAAATGGAGTTGTTCTCCCACAAGAACCACTCGGCTGATCCTTCTTCAATATGCCCTTCACCAACATGCAATGTTTCCTTGATTGAATTAGCTCTCACACCCTTATTTGCGTCTAGAGCCTTTGCATTGAGGGCTATCTGAAAACGGCTGTGGCGCTGAAGTTGTTCTTTAATGTGGACTTGGTTGCATGTGAAACCCACATGTGGAGCATTCGTTTGTGTGGGATGCTCACCAAGCTTCATTTCAGTCCTAGGCACTCAAAGGGCACTAAGCATAGAGTGTGAAAACTGAGTTTCCTTGAGAGCTGCTTGGAAGCCTGATGGTGTGTGAAGTTAGTGAGCCAAATGGAGTTGTTCTCCCACAAGAACCACTCGGCTGATCCTTCTTCAATATGCCCTTCACCAACATGCAATGTTTCCTTGATTGAATTAGCTCTCACACCAATATTTGCGTCTAGAGCCTTTGCATTGAGGGCTATCTGAAAACGGCTGTGGCGCTGAAGTTGCCTGTGAATGTGGAGTTGGTTGCATGTGAAACCCGCATGTGGAGCATTCGTTTGTGTGGGATGCTCTATCAGGTTCATTCCTAGATAATGCACTCAAAGGGCACTAAGCATAGAGTGTGAAAACTGAGTTTCCTTGAGAGCTGCTTGGAAGCCTGATGGTGTGTGAAGTTAGTGAGCCAAATGGAGTTGTTCTCCCACAAGAACCACTCGGCTGATCCTTCTTCAATATGCCCTTCACCAACATGCAGTGTTTCCTTGATTGAATTAGCTCTCACACCAATATTTGCGTCTAGAGCCTTTGCATTGAGGGCTATCTGAAAACGGCTGTGGCGCTGAAGTTGCCTGTGAATGTGGAGTTGGTGGCATGTGAAACCCGCATGTGGAGCATTGGTTTGTGTGGGATGCTCTACCAGGTTCATTCCTAGATAATGCACTCAAAGGGCACTAAGCATAGAGTGTGAAAACTGAGTTTCCTTGAGAGCTGCTTGGAAGCCTGATGGTGTGTCAAGTTAGTGAGCCAAATGGAGTTGTTCTCCCACAAGAACCACTCGGCTGATCCTTCTTCAATATGCCCTTCACCAACATGCAATGTTTCCTTGATTGAATTAGCTCTCACACCAATATTTGCGTCTAGAGCCTTTGCATTGAGGCCTATCTGAAAACGGCTGTGGCGCTGAAGTTGCCTGAGAATGTGGAGTAGGTGGCATGTGAAACCCGCATGTGCAGCATTCGTTTGTGTGGGATGCTCACCAAGCTTCATTTCAGTCCTAGGCACTCAAAGGGCACTTAGCTTAGAGTGTGAAAACTGAGTTTCCTTGAGAGCTGCTTGGAAGCCTGATGGTGTGTGAAGTTAGTGAGCCAAATGGAGTTGTTCTCCCACAAGAACCACTCGGCTGATCCTTCTTCAATATGCCCTTCACCAACATGCAGTGTTTCCTTGATTGAATTAGCTCTCACACCAATATTTGCGTCTAGACACTTTGCATTGAGGGCTATCTGAAAACGGCTGTGGCGCTGAAGTTGCCTGTGAATGTGGAGTTGGTGGCATGTGAAACCCGCATGTGGAGCATTCGTTTGTGTGGGATGCTCTACCAGATTCATTTCAGTCCTAGGCACTCAAAGGGCACTAAGCATAGAGTGTGAAAACTGAGTTTCCTTGAGAGCTGCTTGGAAGCCTGATGGTGTGTGAAGTTAGTGAGCCAAATGGAGTTGTTCTCCCACAAGAACCACTCGGCTGATCCTTCTTCAATATGCCCTTCACCAACATGCAGTGTTTCCTTGATTGAATTAGCTCTCACACCAATATTTGCGTCTAGAGCCTTTGCATTGAGGGCTATCTGAAAACGGCTGTGGCGCTGAAGTTGCCTGAGAATGTGGAGTTGGTGGCATGTGAAACCCACAGGTGGAGCATTCTTTTGTGTGGGATGCTCACCAAGCTTCATTTCAGTCCTAGGCACTCAAAGGGCACTAAGCATAGAGTGTGAAAACTGAGTTTCCTTGAGAGCTGCTTGGAAGCCTGATGGTGTGTGAAGTTAGTGAGCCAAATGGAGTTGTTCTCCCACAAGAACCACTCGGCCGATCCTTCTTCAGTATGCCCTTCACCAACATGCAGTGTTTCCTTGATTGAATTAACTCTCACACGAATATTTGCGTCTAGAGCCTTTGCATTGAGGGCTATCTGAAAACGGCTGTGGCGCTGAAGTTGCCTGTGAATGTGGAGTTGGTGGCATGTGAAACCCGCATGTGGAGCATTCGTTTGTGTGGGATGCTCTACCAGGTTCATTCCTAGATAATGCACTCAAAGGGCACTAAGCATAGAGTGTGAAAACTGAGTTTCCTTGAGAGCTGCTTGGAAGCCTGATGGTGTGTGAAGTTAGTGAGCCAAATGGAGTTGTTCTCCCACAAGAACCACTCGGCTGATCCTTCTTCAATATGCCCTTCACCAACATGCAGTGTTTCCTTGATTGAATTAGCTCTCACACCAATATTTGCGTCTAGAGCCTTTTCATTGAGGGCTATCTGAAAACGGCTGTGGCGCTGAAGTTGCCTGTGAATGTGGAGTTGGTGGCATGTGAAACCCGCATGTGGAGCATTCGTTTGTGTGGGATGCTCTATCAGGTTCATTCCTAGATAATGCACTCAAAGGGCACTAAGCATAGAGTGTGAAAACTGAGTTTCCTTGAGAGCTGCTTGGAAGCCTGATGGTGTGTGAAGTTAGTGAGCCAAATGGAGTTGTTCTCCCACAAGAACCACTCGGCTGATCCTTCTTCAATATGCCCTTCACCAACATGCAGTGTTTCCTTGATTGAATTAGCTCTCACACCAATATTTGCGTCTAGAGCCTTTTCATTGAGGGCTATCTGAAAACGGCTGTGGCGCTGAAGTTGCCTGTGAATGTGGAGTTGGTGGCATGTGAAACCCGCATGTGGAGCATTCGTTTGTGTGGGATGCTCTACCAGGTTCATTCCTAGATAATGCACTCAAAGGGCACTAAGCATAGAGTGTGAAAACTGAGTTTCCTTGAGAGCTGCTTGGAAGCCTGATGGTGTGTGAAGTTAGTGAGCCAAATGGAGTTGTTCTCCCACAAGAACCACTCGGCTGATCCTTCTTCAATATGCCCTTCACCAACATGCAATGTTTCCTTGATTGAATTAGCTCTCATACCAATATTTGCGTCTAGAGCCTTTGCATTGAGGGCTATCTGAAAACGGCTGTGGCGCTGAAGTTGCCTGAGAATGTGGAGTAGGTGGCATGTGAAACCCGCATGTGCAGCATTCGTTTGTGTGGGATGCTCACCAAGCTTCATTTCAGTCCTAGGCACTCAAAGGGCACTTAGCTTAGAGTGTGAAAACTGAGTTTCCTTGAGAGCTGCTTGGAAGCCTGATGGTGTGTGAAGTTAGTGAGCCAAATGGAGTTGTTCTCCCACAAGAACCACTCGGCTGATCCTTCTTCAATATGCCCTTCACCAACATGCAGTGTTTCCTTGATTGAATTAGCTCTCACACCAATATTTGCGTCTAGAGCCTTTGCATTGAGGGCTATCTGAAAACGGCTGTGGCGCTGAAGTTGCCTGAGAATGTGGAGTTGGTGGCATGTGAAACCCACAGGTTTAGCATTCTTTTGTGTGGGATGCTCACCAAGCTTCATTTCAGTCCTAGGCACTCAAAGGGCACTAAGCATAGAGTGTGAAAACTGAGTTTCCTTGAGAGCTGCTTGGAAGCCTGATGGTGTGTGAAGTTAGTGAGCCAAATGGAGTTGTTCTCCCACAAGAACCACTCGGCCGATCCTTCTTCAGTATGCCCTTCACCAACATGCAGTGTTTCCTTGATTGAATTAACTCTCACACGAATATTTGCGTCTAGAGCCTTTGCATTGAGGGCTATCTGAAAACGGCTGTGGCGCTGAAGTTGCCTGTGAATGTGGAGTTGGTGGCATGTGAAACCCGCATGTGGAGCATTCGTTTGTGTGGGATGCTCTACCAGGTTCATTCCTAGATAATGCACTCAAAGGGCACTAAGCATAGAGTGTGAAAACTGAGTTTCCTTGAGAGCTGCTTGGAAGCCTGATGGTGTGTGAAGTTAGTGAGCCAAATGGAGTTGTTCTCCCACAAGAACCACTCGGCTGATCCTTCTTCAATATGCCCTTCACCAACATGCAGTGTTTCCTTGATTGAATTAGCTCTCACACCAATATTTGCGTCTAGAGCCTTTGCATTGAGGGCTATCTGAAAACGGCTGTGGCGCTGAAGTTGCCTGTGAATGTGGAGTTGGTGGCATGTGAAACCCGCATGTGGAGCATTCGTTTGTGTGGGATGCTCTATCAGGTTCATTCCTAGATAATGCACTCAAAGGGCACTAAGCATAGAGTGTGAAAACTGAGTTTCCTTGAGAGCTGCTTGGAAGCCTGATGGTGTGTGAAGTTAGTGAGCCAAATGGAGTTGTTCTCCCACAAGAACCACTCGGCTGATTCTTCTTCAATATGCCCTTCACCAACATGCAGTGTTTCCTTGATTGAATTAGCTCTCACACCAATATTTGCGTCTAGAGCCTTTGCATTGAGGGCTATCTGAAAACGGCTGTGGCGCTGAAGTTGCCTGTGAATGTGGAGTTGGTGGCATGTGAAACCCGCATGTGGAGCATTCGTTTGTGTGGGATGCTCTACCAGGTTCATTCCTAGATAATGCACTCAAAGGGCACTAAGCATAGAGTGTGAAAACTGAGTTTCCTTGAGAGCTGCTTGGAAGCCTGATGGTGTGTGAAGTTAGTGAGCCAAATGGAGTTGTTCTCCCACAAGAACCACTCGGCTGATCCTTCTTCAATATGCCCTTCACCAACATGCAATGTTTCCTTGATTGAATTAGCTCTCATACCAATATTTGCGTCTAGAGCCTTTGCATTGAGGCCTATCTGAAAACGGCTGTGGCGCTGAAGTTGCCTGAGAATGTGGAGTAGGTGGCATGTGAAACCCGCATGTGCAGCATTCGTTTGTGTGGGATGCTCACCAAGCTTCATTTCAGTCCTAGGCACTCAAAGGGCACTAAGCTTAGAGTGTGAAAACTGAGTTTCCTTGAGAGCTGCTTGGAAGCCTGATGGTGTGTGAAGTTAGTGAGCCAAATGGAGTTGTTCTCCCACAAGAACCACTCGGCTGATCCTTCTTCAATATGCCCTTCACCAACATGCAGTGTTTCCTTGATTGAATTAGCTCTCACACAAATATTTGCGTCTAGAGCCTTTGCATTGAGGGCTATCTGAAAACGGCTGTGGCGCTGAAGTTGCCTGTCAATGTGGAGTTGGTGGCATGTGAAACCCGCATGTGGAGCATTCGTTTGTGTGGGATGCTCTACCAGATTCATTTCAGTCCTAGGCACTCAAAGGGCACTAAGCATAGAGTGTGAAAACTGAGTTTCCTTGAGAGCTGCTTGGAAGCCTGATGGTGTGTGAAGTTAGTGAGCCAAATGGAGTTGTTCTCCCACAAGAACCACTCGGCTGATCCTTCTTCAATATGCCTTTCACTAACATGCAGTGTTTTCTTGATTGAATTAGCTCTCACACCAATATTTGCGTCTAGAGCCTTTGCATTGAGGGCTATCTGAAAACGGCTGTGGCGCTGAAGTTGCCTGTGAATGTGGAGTTGGTGGCATGTGAAACCCGCATGTGGAGCATTCGTTTGTGTGGGATGCTCACCAAGCTTCATTTCAGTCCTAGGCACTCAAAGGGCACTAAGCATAGAGTGTGAAAACTGAGTTTCCTTGAGAGCTGCTTGGAAGCCTGATGGTGTGTGAAGTTAGTGAGCCAAATGGAGTTGTTCTCCACAAGAACCACTCGGTTGATCCTTCTTCAATATGCCCTTCACCAACATGCAGTGTTTCCTTGATTGAATTAGCTCTCACACCAATATTTGCGTCTAGAGCCTTTGCATTGAGGGCTATCTGAAAACATCTGTGGCGCTGAAGTTGCCTGTGAATGTGGAGTTGGTGGCATGTGAAACCCGCATGTGGAGCATTCGTTTGTGTGGGATGCTCACCAAGCTTCATTTCAGTCCTAGGCACTCAAAGGGCACTAAGCATAGAGTGTGAAAACTGAGTTTCCTTGAGAGCTGCTTGGAAGCCTGATGGTGTGTGAAGTTAGTGAGCCAAATGGAGTTGTTCTCCCACAAGAACCACTCGGCCGAACCTTCTTCAATATGCCCTTCACCAACATGCAGTGTTTCCTTGATTGAATTAACTCTCACACGAATATTTGCGTCTAGAGCCTTTGCATTGAGGGCTATCTGAAAACGGCTGTGGCGCTGAAGTTGCCTGTGAATGTGGAGTTGGTGGCATGTGAAACCCGCATGTGGAGCATTCGTTTGTGTGGGATGCTCTACCAGGTTCATTCCTAGATAATGCACTCAAAGGGCACTAAGCATAGAGTGTGAAAACTGAGTTTCCTTGAGAGCTGCTTGGAAGCCTGATGGTGTGTGAAGTTAGTGAGCCAAATGGAGTTGTTCTCCCACAAGAACCACTCGGCTGATCCTTCTTCAATATGCCCTTCACCAACATGCAGTGTTTCCTTGATTGAATTAGCTCTCACACCAATATTTGCGTCTAGAGCCTTTGCATTGAGGGCTATCTGAAAACGGCTGTGGCGCTGAAGTTGCCTGTGAATGTGGAGTTGGTGGCATGTGAAACCCGCATGTGGAGCATTCGTTTGTGTGGGATGCTCTATCAGGTTCATTCCTAGATAATGCACTCAAAGGGCACTAAGCATAGAGTGTGAAAACTGAGTTTCCTTGAGAGCTGCTTGGAAGCCTGATGGTGTGTGAAGTTAGTGAGCCAAATGGAGTTGTTCTCCCACAAGAACCACTCGGCTGATCCTTCTTCAATATGCCCTTCACCAACATGCAGTGTTTCCTTGATTGAATTAGCTCTCACACCAATATTTGCGTCTAGAGCCTTTGCATTGAGGGCTATCTGAAAACGGCTGTGGCGCTGAAGTTGCCTGTGAATGTGGAGTTGGTGGCATGTGAAACCCGCATGTGGAGCATTCGTTTGTGTGGGATGCTCTACCAGGTTCATTCCTAGATAATGCACTCAAAGGGCACTAAGCATAGAGTGTGAAAACTGAGTTTCCTTGAGAGCTGCTTGGAAGCCTGATGGTGTGTGAAGTTAGTGAGCCAAATGGAGTTGTTCTCCCACAAGAACCACTCGGCTGATCCTTCTTCAATATGCCCTTCACCAACATGCAATGTTTCCTTGATTGAATTAGCTCTCATACCAATATTTGCGTCTAGAGCCTTTGCATTGAGGGCTATCTGAAAACGGCTGTGGCGCTGAAGTTGCCTGAGAATGTGGAGTAGGTGGCATGTGAAACCCGCATGTGCAGCATTCGTTTGTGTGGGATGCTCACCAAGCTTCATTTCAGTCCTAGGCACTCAAAGGGCACTAAGCTTAGAGTGTGAAAACTGAGTTTCCTTGAGAGCTGCTTGGAAGCCTGATGGTGTGTGAAGTTAGTGAGCCAAATGGAGTTGTTCTCCCACAAGAACCACTCGGCTGATCCTTCTTCAATATGCCCTTCACCAACATGCAGTGTTTCCTTGATTGAATTAGCTCTCACACCAATATTTGCGTCTAGAGCCTTTGCATTGAGGGCTATCTGAAAACGGCTGTGGCGCTGAAGTTGCCTGTCAATGTGGAGTTGGTGGCATGTGAAACCCGCATGTGGAGCATTCGTTTGTGTGGGATGCTCTACCAGATTCATTTCAGTCCTAGGCACTCAAAGGGCACTAAGCATAGAGTGTGAAAAGTGAGTTTCCTTGAGAGCTGCTTGGAAGCCTGATGGTGTGTGAAGTTAGTGAGCCAAATGGAGTTGTTCTCCCACAAGAACCACTCGGCTGATCCTTCTTCAATATGCCTTTCACTAACATGCAGTGTTTTCTTGATTGAATTAGCTCTCACACCAATATTTGCGTCTAGAGCCTTTGCATTGAGGGCTATCTGAAAAGGGCTGTGGCGCTGAAGTTGCCTGTGAATGTGGAGTTGGTGGCATGTGAAACCCACAGGTGGAGCATTCTTTTGTGTGGGATGCTCACCAAGCTTCATTTCAGTCCTAGGCACTCAAAGGGCACTAAGCATAGAGTGTGAAAACTGAGTTTCCTTGAGAGCTGCTTGGAAGCCTGATGGTGTGTGAAGTTAGTGAGCCAAATGGAGTTGTTCTCCCACAAGAACCACTCGGTTGATCCTTCTTCAATATGCCCTTCACCAACATGCAGTGTTTCCTTGATTGAATTAGCTCTCACACCAATATTTGCGTCTAGAGCCTTTGCATTGAGGGCTATCTGAAAACAGCTGTGGCGCTGAAGTTGCCTGTGAATGTGGAGTTGGTGGCATGTGAAACCCGCATGTGGAGCATTCGTTTGTGTGGGATGCTCACCAAGCTTCATTTCAGTCCTAGGCACTCAAAGAGCACTAAGCATAGAGTGTGAAAACTGAGTTTCCTTGAGAGCTGCTTGGAAGCCTGATGGTGTGTGAAGTTAGTGAGCCAAATGGAGTTGTTCTCCCACAAGAACCACTCGGTTGATCCTTCTTCAATATGCCCTTCACCAACATGCAATGTTTCCTTGATTGAATTAGCTCTCACACCAATATTTGCATCTAGAGCCTTTGCATTGAGGGCTATCTGCAAACGGCTGTGGCGCTGAAGTTGCCTGTGAATGTGGAGTTGGTGGCATGTGAAACCCGCCTGTGGAGCATTCGTTTGTGTGGGATGCTCTACCAGGTTCATTCCTAGATAATGCACTCAAAGGGCACTAAGCATAGAGTGTGAAAACTGAGTTTCCTTGAGAGCTGCTTGGAAGCCTGATGGTGTGTGAAGTTAGTGAGCCAAATGGAGTTGTTCTCCCACAACAACCACTCGGCTGATCCTTCTTCAATATGCCTTTCACCAACATGCAGTGTTTCCTTGATTGAATTAGCTCTCACACCAATATTTGCGTCTAGAGCCTTTGCATTGAGGGCTATCTGAAAACGGCTGTGGCGCTGAAGTTGCCTGTGAATGTGGAGTTGGTGGCATGTGAAACCCGCATGTGGAGCATTAGTTTGTGTGGGATGCTCTACCAGATTCATTACAGTCCTAGGCACTCAAAGGGCACTAAGCATAGAGTGTGAAAACTGAGTTTCCTTGAGAGCTGCTTGGAAGCCTGATGGTGTGTGACTTTAGTGAGCCAAATGGAGTTGTTCTCCCACAAGAACCACTCGGTTGATCCTTCTTCAATATGCCCTTCACCAACATGCAATGTTTCCTTGATTGAATTAGCTCTCACACCAATATTTGCGTCTAGAGCCTTTGCATTGAGGGCTATCTGAAAACGGCTGTGGCGCTGAAGTTGCCTGTGAATGTGGAGTTGGTTGCATGTGAACCCCGCATGTGGAGCATTCGTTTGTGTGGGATGCTCTACCAGGTTCATTCCTAGATAATGCACTCAAAGGGCACTAAGCATAGAGTGTGAAAACTGAGTTTCCTTGAGAGCTGCTTGGAAGCCTGATGGTGTGTGAAGTTAGTGAGCCAAATGGAGTTGTTCTCCCACAAGAACCACTCGGCTGATCCTTCTTCAATATGCCCTTCACCAACATGCAGTGTTTCCTTGATTGAATTAGCTCTCACACCAATATTTGCGTCTAGAGCCTTTTCATTGAGGGCTATCTGAAAACGGCTGTGGCGCTGAAGTTGCCTGTCAATGTGGAGTTGGTTGCATGTGAAACCCACATGTGGAGCTTTCGTTTGTGTGGGATGCTCACCAAGCTTCATTTCAGTCAAAGGCACTCAAAGGGCACTAAGCATAGAGTGTGAAAACTGAGTTTCCTTGAGAGCTGCTTGGAAGCCTGATGGTGTGTGACGTTAGTGAGCCAAATGGAGTTGTTCTCCCACAAGAACCACTCGGCTGATCCTTCTTCAATATGCCCTTCACCAACATGCAATGTTTTCCTTGATTGAATTAGCTCTCACACCAATATTTGCGTCTAGAGCCTTTGCATTGAGGGCTATCTGAAAACGGCTGTGGCGCTGAAGTTGACTGTGAATGTGGAGTTGGTGGCATGTGAAACCCGCATGTGCAGCATTCGTTTGTGTGGGATGCTCTACCAGGTTCATTCCTAGATAATGCACTCAAAGGGCACTAAGCATAGAGTGTGAAAACTGAGTTTCCTTGAGAGCTGCTTGGAAGCCTGATGGTGTGTGAAGTTAGTGAGCCAAATGGAGTTGTTCTCCCACAAGAACCACTCGGTTGATCCTTCTTCAATATGCCCTTCACCAACATGCAATGTTTCCTTGATTGAATTAGCTCTCACACCAATATTTGCGTCTAGAGCCTTTGCATTGAGGGCTATCTGAAAACGGCTGTGGCGCTGAAGTTGCCTGTGAATGTGGAGTTGGTGGCATGTGAAACCCGCATGTGGAGCATTCGTTTGTGTGGGATGCTCTACCAAGCTTCATTTCAGTCCTAGGCACTCAAAGGGCACTAAGATAGAGTGTGAAAACTGAGTTTCCTTGAGAGCTGCTTGGAAGCCTGATGGTGTGTGAAGTTAATGAGCCAAATGGAGTTGTTCTCCCATAAGAACCACTCGGCTGATCCTTCTTCAGTATGCCCTTCACCAACATGCAGTGTTTCCTTGATTGAATTAGCTCTCACACCAATATTTGCGTCTAGAGCCTTTGCATTGAGGGCTATCTGAAAACGGCTGTGGCGCTGAAGTTGCCTGAGAATGTGGAGTTGGTGGCATGTGAAACCCGCATGTGGAGCATTCGTTTGTGTGGGATGCTCACCAAGCTTCATTTCAGTCCTAGGCACTCAAAGGGCACTAAGCATAGAGTGTGAAAACTGAGTTTCCTTGAGAGCTGCTTGGAAGCCTGATGGTGTGTGAAGTTAGTGAGCTAAATGGAGTTGTTCTCCCACAAGAACCACTCGGCTGATCCTTCTTCAATATGCCCTTCACCAACATGCAGTGTTTCCTTGATTGAATTAGCTCTCACACCAATATTTGTGTCTAGAGCCTTTGCATTGAGGGCTATCTGAAAACGGATGTGGCGCTGAAGTTGCCTGTGAATGTGGAGTTGGTGGCATGTGAAACCCGCATGTGGAGCATTGGTTTGTGTGGGATGCTCTACCAGGTTCATTCCTAGATAATGCACTCAAAGGGCACTAAGCATAGGGTGTGAAAACTGAGTTTCCTTGAGAGCTGCTTGGAAGCCTGATGGTGTGTGAAGTTAGTGAGCCAAATGGAGTTGTTCTCCCACAAGAACCACTCGGCTGATCCTTCTTCAATATGCCTTTCACTAACATGCAGTGTTTCCTTGATTGAATTAGCTCTCACACCAATATTTGCGTCTAGAGCCTTTGCATTGAGGGCTATCTGAAAACGGCTGTGGCGGTGAAGTTGCCTGTGAATGTGGAGTTGGTGGCATGTGAAACCCGCATGTGGAGCATTCGTTTGTGTGGGATGCTCACCAAGCTTCATTTCAGTCCTAGGCACTCAAAGGGCACTAAGCATAGAGTGTGAAAACTGAGTTTCCTTGAGAGCTGCTTGGAAGCCTGATGGTGTGTGAAGTTAGTGAGCCAAATGGAGTTGTTCTCCCACAAGAACCACTCGGCTGATCCTTCTTCAATATGCCCTTCACCAACATGCAATGTTTCCTTGATTGAATTAGCTCTCACACCCTTATTTGCGTCTAGAGCCTTTGCATTGAGGGCTATCTGAAAACGGCTGTGGCGCTGAAGTTGTTCTTGAATGTGGACTTGGTTGCATGTGAAACCCACATGTGGAGCATTCGTTTGTGTGGGATGCTCACCAAGCTTCATTTCAGTCCTAGGCACTCAAAGGGCACTAAGCATAGAGTGTGAAAACTGAGTTTCCTTGAGAGCTGCTTGGAAGCCTGATGGTGTGTGAAGTTAGTGAGCCAAATGGAGTTGTTCTCCCACAACAACCACTCGGCTGATCCTTCTTAAATATGCCCTTCACCAACATGCAATGTTTCCTTGATTGAATTAGCTCTCACACCAATATTTGCGTCTAGAGCCTTTGCATTGAGGGCTATCTGCAAACGGCTGTGGCGCTGAAGTTGCCTGTGAATGTGGAGTTGGTGGCATGTGAAACCCGCATGTGGAGCATTGGTTTGTGTGGGATGCTCTACCAGGTTCATTCCTAGATAATGCACTCAAAGGGCACTAAGCATAGAGTGTGAAAACTGAGTTTCCTTGAGAGCTGCTTGGAAGCCTGATGGTGTGTGAAGTTAGTGAGCCAAATGGAGTTGTTCTCCCACAACAACCACTCGGCTGATCCTTCTTCAATATGCCCTTCACCAACATGCAGTGTTTCCTTGATTGAATTAGCTCTCACACCAATATTTGCGTCTAGAGCCTTTGCATTGAGGGCTATCTGAAAACGGATGTGGCGCTGAAGTTGCCTGTGAATGTGGAGTTGGTGGCATGTGAAACCCGCATGTGGAGCATTGGTTTGTGTGGGATGCTCTACCAGGTTCATTCCTAGATAATGCACTCAAAGGGCACTAAGCATAGGGTGTGAAAACTGAGTTTCCTTGAGAGCTTCTTGGAAGCCTGATGGTGTGTGAAGTTAGTGAGCCAAATGGAGTTGTTCTCCCACAAGAACCACTCGGCTGATCCTTCTTCAATATGCCTTTCACTAACATGCAGTGTTTCCTTGATTGAATTAGCTCTCACACCAATATTTGCGTCTAGAGCCTTTGCATTGAGGGCTATCTGAAAACGGCTGTGGCGCTGAAGTTGCCTGTGAATGTGGAGTTGGTGGCATGTGAAACCCGCATGTGGAGCATTCGTTTGTGTGGGATGCTCACCAAGCTTCATTTCAGTCCTAGGCACTCAAAGGGCACTAGGCATAGAGTGTGAAAACTGAGTTTCCTTGAGAGCTGCTTGGAAGCCTGATGGTGTGTGAAGTTAGTGAGCCAAATGGAGTTGTTCTCCCACAAGAACCACTCGGCTGATCCTTCTTCAATATGCCTTTCAGTAACATGCATTGTTTCCTTGATTGAATTAGCTCTCACACCAATATTTGCGTCTAGAGCCTTTGCATTGAGGGCTATCTGCAAACGGCTGTGGCGCTGAAGTTGCCTGTGAATGTGGAGTTGGTGGCATGTGAAACCCGCATGTGGTGCATTCGTTTGTGTGGGATGCTCTACCAGGTTCATTCCTAGATAATGCCCTCAAAGGGCACTAAGCATAGAGTGTGAAAACTGAGTTTCCTTGAGAGCTGCTTGGAAGCCTGATGGTGTGTGAAGTTAGTGAGCCAAATGGAGTTGTTCTCCCACAAGAACCACTCGGCTCATCCTTCTTAAATATGCCCTTCACCAACATGCAATGTTTCCTTGATTGAATTAGCTCTCACACCAATATTTGCGTCTAGAGCCTTTGCATTGAGGGCTATCTGAAAACGACTGTGGCGCTGAAGTTGCCTGTGAATGTGGAGTTGGTGGCATGTGAACCCCCGCATGTGGAGCATTCGTTTGTGTGGGATGCTCTACCAGGTTCATTCCTAGATAATGCACTCAAAGGGCACTAAGCATAGAGTGTGAAAACTGAGTTTCCTTGAGAGCTGCTTGGAAGCCTGATGGTGTGTGAAGTTAGTGAGCCAAATGGAGTTGTTCTCCCACAAGAACCACTCGGCTGATCCTTCTTCAATATGCCCTTCACCAACATGCAGTGTTTCCTTGATTGAATTAGCTCTCACACCAATATTTGCGTCTAGAGCCTTTGCATTGAGGGCTATCTGAAAACGGCTGTGGCGCTGAAGTTGCCTGTGAATGTGGAGTTGGTGGCATGTGAAACCCGCATGTGGAGCATTCGTTTGTGTGGGATGCTCTACCAGGTTCATTCCTAGTAATGCACTCAAAGGGCACTAAGCATAGAGTGTGAAAACTGAGTTTCCTTGAGAGCTGCTTGGAAGCCTGATGGTGTGTGAAGTTAGTGAGCCAAATGGAGTTGTTCTCCCACAAGAACCACTCGGCTGATCCTTCTTCAATATGCCCTTCACCAACATGCAGTGTTTCCTTGATTGAATTAGCTCTCACACCAATATTTGCGTCTAGAGCCTTTGCATTGAGGGCTATCTGCAAACGGCTGTGGCGCTGAAGTTGCCTGTGAATGTGGAGTTGGTGGCATGTGAAACCCGTATGTGGAGCATTCGTTTGTGTGGGATGCTCTACCAGGTTCATTCCTAGATAATGCCCTCAAAGGGCACTAAGCATAGAGTGTGAAAACTGAGTTTCCTTGAGAGCTGCTTGGAAGCCTGATGGTGTGTGAAGTTAGTGAGCCAAATGGAGTTGTTCTCCCACAACAACCACTCGGCTGATCCTTCTTAAATATGCCCTTCACCAACATGCAATGTTTCCTTGATTGAATTAGCTCTCACACCAATATTTGCGTCTAGAGCCTTTGCATTGAGGGCTATCTGAAAACGGCTGTGGCGCTGAAGTTGCCTGTGAATGTGGAGTTGGTGGCATGTGAACCCCGCATGTGGAGCATTCGTTTGTGTGGGATGCTCTACCAGGTTCATTCCTAGATAATGCACTCAAAGGGCACTAAGCATAGAGTGTGAAAACTGAGTTTCCTTGAGAGCTGCTTGGAAGCCTGATGGTGTGTGAAGTTAGTGAGCCAAATGGAGTTGTTCTCCCACAAGAACCACTCGGCTGATCCTTCTTCAATATGCCCTTCACCAACATGCAGTGTTTCCTTGATTGAATTAGCTCTCACACCAATATTTGCGTCTAGAGCCTTTGCATTGAGGGCTATCTGAAAATGGCTGTGGCGCTGAAGTTGCCTGTGAATGTGGAGTTGGTGGCATGTGAAACCCGCATGTGGAGCATTCGTTTGTGTGGGATGCTCTACCAGGTTCATTCCTAGAAAATGCACTCAAAGGGCACTAAGCATAGAGTGTGAAAACTGAGTTTCTTTGAGAGCTGCTTGGAAGCCTGATGGTGTGTGAAGTTAGTGAGCCAAATGGAGTTGTTCTCCCACAAGAACCAATCGGCTGATTCTTCTTCAATATGCCCTTCACCAACATGCAGTGTTTCCTTGATTGAATTAGCTCTCACACCAATATTTGCGTCTAGAGCCTTTGCATTGAGGGCTATCTGAAACGGCTGTGGCGCTGAAGTTGCCTGTGAATGTGGAGTTGGCGGCATGTGAAACCCGCATGTGGAGCATTGGTTTGTGTGGGATGCTCACCAAGCTTCATTTCAGTCCTAGGCACTCAAAGGGCACTAAGCATAGAGTGTGAAAAGTGAGTTTCCTTGAAAGCTGCTTGGAAGACTGATGGTGTGTGAAGTTAGTGAGCCAAATGGAGTTGTTCTCCCACAAGAACCACTCAGCTGATCCTTATTCAATATGCCCTTCACCAACATGCAGTGTTTCCTTGATTGAATTAGCTGTCACACCAATATTTGCGTCTAGAGCCTTTGCATTGAGGGCTATCTGAAAACGGCTGTGGCGCTGAAGTTGCCTGTGAATGTGGAGTTGGTGGCATGTGAGACCCGCATGTGGAGCATTCGTTTGTGTGGGATGCTCTACCACGTTCATTCCTAGATAATGCACTCAAAGGGCACTAAGCATAGAGTGTGAAAACTGAGTTTCCTTGAGAGCTGCTTGGAAGCCTGATGGTGTGTGAAGTTAGTGAGCCAAATGGAGTTGTTCTCCCACAAGAACCACTCGGCTGATCCTTCTTCAATATGCCCTTCACCAACATGCAGTGTTTCCTTGATTGAATTAGCTCTCACACCAATATTTGCGTCTAGAGCCTTTGCATTGAGGGCTATCTGAAAACGGCTGTA
>NW_026696078.1:0-29052 GCF_030435755.1 Ochotona princeps | reverse complement strand
GATCCTTCTTCAATATGCCCTTCACCAACATGCAGTGTTTCCTTGATTGAATTAGCTCTCACACCAATATTTGCGTCTAGAGCCTTTGCATTGAGGGCTATCTGAAAACGGCTGTGGCGCTGAAGTTGCCTGTGAATGTGGAGTTGGTGGCATGTGAAACCCGCATATTGAGCATTCGTTTGTGTGGGATGCTCTACCAGGTTCATTCCTAGATAATGCACTCAAAGGGCACTAAGCATAGAGTGTGAAAACTGAGTTTCCTTGAGAGCTGCTTGGAAGCCTGATGGTGTGTGAAGTTAGTGAGCCAAATGGAGTTGTTCTCCCACAAAAACCACTCGGCTGATCCTTCTTCAATATGCCCTTCACCAACATGCAGTGTTTCCTTGATTGAATTAACTCTCACACCAATATTTGCGTCTAGAGCCTTTGCAATGAGGGCTATCTGAAAACGGCTGTGGCGCTGAAGTTGCCTGTGAATGTGGAGTTGGTGGCATGTGAAACCCGCATGTGGAGCATTCGTTTGTGTGGGATGCTCTACCAGGTTCATTTCAGTCCTAGCCATACAAAGGGCACTAAGCATAGAGTGTGAAAACTGAGTTTCCTTGAGAGCTGCTTGGAAGCCTGATGGTGTGTGAAGTTAGTGAGCCAAATGGAGTTGTTCTCCCACAAGAACCACTCGGCTGATCCTTCTTCAATATGCCCCTTCACCAACATGCAGTGTTTCCTTGATTGAATTAGCTCTCACACCAATATTTGCGTCTAGAGCCTTTGCATTGAGGGCTATCTGAAAACGGCTGTTGAGCTGAAGTTGCCTGTGAATGTGGAGTTGGTGGCATGTGAAACCCGCATGTTGAGCATTCGTTTGTGTGGGATGCTCTACCAGGTTCATTTCAGTCCTAGCCATACAAAGGGCACTAAGCATAGAGTGTGAAAACTGAGTTTCCTTGAGAGCTGCTTGGAAGCCTGATGGTGTGTGAAGTTAGTGAGCCAAATGGAGTTGTTCTCCCACAAGAACCACTCGGCTGATCCTTCTTCAATATGCCCTTCACCAACATGCAGTGTTTCCTTGATTGAATTAGCTCTCACACCAATATTTGCGTCTAGAGCCTTTGCATTGAGGGCTATCTGAAAACGGCTGTGGCGCTGAAGTTGCCTGTGAATGTGGAGTTGGTGGCATGTGAAACCCGCATGTGGAGCATTCGTTTGTGTGGGATGCTCTCCAAGCTTCATTTCAGTCCTAGCCATACAAAGGGCACTAAGCATAGAGTGTGAAAACTGAGTTTCCTTGAGAGCTGCTTGGAAGCCTGATGGTGTGTGAAGTTAGTGAGCCAAATGGAGTTGTTCTCCCACAAGAACCACTCGGCTGATCCTTCTTCAATATGCCCTTCACCAACATGCAGTGTTTCCTTGATTGAATTAGCTCTCACACCAATATTTGCGTCTAGAGCCTTTGCATTGAGGGCTATCTGAAAACGGCTGTGGATCTGAAGTTGCCTGTGAATGTGGAGTTGGTGGCATGTGAAACCCGCATGTGGAGCATTCGTTTGTGTGGGATGCTCCACCAGGTTCATTTCAGTCCTAGCCATACAAACGGCATTAAGCCTAGAGTGTGAAAACTGAGTTTCCTTGAGAGCTGCTTGGAAGCCTGATGGTGTGTGAAGTTAGTGAGCCAAATGGAGTTGTTCTCCCACAAGAACCACTCGGCTGATCCTTCTTCAATATGCCCTTCACCAACATGCAGTGTTTCCTTGATTGAATTAGCTCTCACACCAATATTTGCGTCTAGAGCCTTTGCATTGAGGGCCATCTGAAAACGGCTGTGGATCTGAAGTTGCCTGTGAATGTGGAGTTGGTGGCATGTGAAACCCGCATGTGGAGCATTCGTTTGTGTGGGATGCTCTACCAGCTTCATTTCAGTCCTATTCACTCAAAGGGCACTAAGCATAGAGTGTGAAAACTGAGTTTCCTTGAGAGCTGCTTGGAAGCCTGATGGTGTGTGTAGTGAGCCAAATGGAGTTGTTCTCCCACAAGAACCACTCGGCTGATCCTTCTTCAATATGCCCTTCACCAACATGCAGTGTTTCCTTGATTGAATTAGCTCTCACACCAATATTTGCGTCTAGAGCCTTTGCATTGAGGGCTATCTGAAAACGGCTGTGGCGCTGAAGTTGCCTGTGAATGTGGAGTTGGTGGCATGTGAAACCCGCATGTGGAGCATTCGTTTGTGTGCGATGCTCTACCAGGTTCATTCATAGATAATGCACTCAAAGGGCACTAAACATAGAGTGTGAAAACTGAGTTTCCTTGAGAGCTGCTTGGAAGCCTGATGGTGTGTGAAGTTAGTGAGCCAAATGGAGTTGTTCTCCCACAAGAACCACTCGGCTGATCCTTCTTCAATATGCCCTTCACCAACATGCGGTGTTTCCTTGATTGAATTACCTCTCACACCAATATTTGCGTCTAGAGCCTTTGCATTGAGGGCTATCTGAAAACGGCTGTGGCGCTGAAGTTGCCTGTGAATGTGGAGTTGGTGGCATGTGAAACCCGCATGTGGAGCATTCGTTTGTGTGGGATGCTCTACCAGGTTCATTTCAGTCCTAGCCAAAGAAAGGGCACTAAGCATAGAGTGTGAAAACTGAGTTTCCTTGAGAGCTGCTTGGAAGCCTGATGGTGTGTGAAGTTAGTGAGCCAAATGGAGTTGTTCTCCCACAAGAACCACTCGGCTGATCCTTCTTCAATATGCCCTTCACCAACATGCAGTGTTTCCTTGATTGAATTAGCTCTCACACCAATATTTGCGTCTAGAGACTTTGCATTGAGGGCCATCTGAAAACGGCTGTGGATCTGAAGTTGCCTGTGAATGTGGAGTTGGTGGCATGTGAAACCCGCATGTGGAGCATTCGTTTGTGTGGGATGCTCTACCAGGTTCATTTCAGTCCTAGAGATACAAAGGGCACTAAGCATAGAGTGTGAAAACTGAGTTTCCTTGAGAGCTGCTTGGAAGCCTGATGGTGTGTGAAGTTAGTGAGCCAAATGGAGTTGTTCTCCCACAAGAACCACTCGGCTGATCCTTCTTCAATATGCCCTTCACCAACATGCAGTGTTTCCTTGATTGAATTAGCTCTCACACCAATATTTGCGTCTAGAACCTTTGCATTGAGGGCTATCTGAAAACGGCTGTGGCGCTGAAGTTGCCTGTGAATGTGGAGTTGGTGGCATGTGAAACCCGCATGTGGAGCATTCGTTTGTGTGGGATGCTCTCCAAGCTTCATTTCAGTCCTAGGTACTCAAAGGGCACTAAGCATAGAGTGTGAAAACTGAGTTTCCTTGAGAGCTGCTTGGAAGCCTGATGGTGTGTGAAGTTAGTGAGCCAAATGGAGTTGTTCTCCCACAAGAACCACTCGGCTGATCCTTCTTCAATATGCCCTTCACCAACATGCAGTGTTCCCTTGATTGAATTAGCTCTCACACCAATATTTGCGTCTAGAGCCTTTGCATTGAGGGCTATCTGAAAACGGCTGTGGCGCTGAAGTTGCCTGTGAATGTGGAGTTGGTGGCATGTGAAACCCGCATGTGGAGCATTCGTTTGTGTGGGATGCTCTACCAGGTTCATTTCAGTCCTAGCCATACAAAGGGCACTAAGCATAGAGTGTGAAAACTGAGTTTCCTTGAGAGCTGCTTGGAAGCCTGATGGTGTGTGAAGTTAGTGAGCCAAATGGAGTTGTTCTCCCACAAGAACCACTCGGCTGATCCTTCTTCAATATGCCCTTCACCCACATGCAGTGTTTCCTTGATTGAATTAACTCTCACACCAATATTTGCGTCTAGAGCCTTTGCAATGAGGGCTATCTGAAAACGGCTGTGGCGCTGAAGTTGCCTGTGAATGTGGAGTTGGTGGCATGTGAAACCCGCATGTGGAGCATTCGTTTGTGTGGGATGCTCTACCAGGTTCATTTCAGTCCTAGCCATACAAAGGGCACTAAGCATAGAGTGTGAAAACTGAGTTTCGTTGAGAGCTGCTTGGAAGCCTGATGGTGTGTGAAGTTAGTGAGCCAAATGGAGTTGTTCTCCCACAAGAACCACTCGGCTGATCCTTCTTCAATATGCCCTTCACCAACATGCAGTGTTTCCTTGATTGAATTAGCTCTCACACCAATATTTGCGTCTAGAGCCTTTGCATTGAGGGCTATCTGAAAACGGCTGTGGCGCTGAAGTTGCCTGTGAATGTGGAGTTGGTGGCATGTGAAACCCGCATGTGGAGCATTCGTTTGTGTGGGATGCTCTACCAGGTTCATTCCTAGATAATGCACTCAAAGGGCACTAAGCATAGAGTGTGAAAACTGAGTTTCCTTGAGAGCTGCTTGGAAGCCTGATGGTGTGTGAAGTTAGTGAGCCAAATGGAGTTGTTCTCCCACAAGAATCACTCGGCTGATCCTTCTTCAATATGCCCTTCACCAACATGCAGTGTTTCCTTGATTGAATTAGCTCTCACACCAATATTTGCGTCTAGAGCCTTTGCATTGAGGGCTATCTGAAAACGGCTGTGGCGCTGAAGTTGCCTGTGAATGTGGAGTTGGTGGCATGTGAAACCCGCATGTGGAGCATTCGTTTGTGTGGGATGCTCTACCAGGTTCATTTCAGTCCTAGCCATACAAAGGGCACTAAGCATAGAGTGTGAAAACTGAGTTTCCTTGAGAGCTGCTTGGAAGCCTGATGGTGTGTGAAGTTAGTGAGCCAAATGGAGTTGTTCTCCCACAAGAACCACTCGGCTGATCCTTCTTCAATATGCCCTTCACCAACATGCAGTGTTTCCTTGATTGAATTAGCTCTCACACCAATATTTGCGTCTAGAGACTTTGCATTGAGGGCCATCTGAAAACGGCTGTGGATCTGAAGTTGCCTGTGAATGTGGAGTTGGTGGCATGTGAAACCCGCATGTGGAGCATTCGTTTGTGTGGGATGCTCTACCAGGTTCATTTCAGTCCTAGCCATACAAAGGGCACTAAGCATAGAGTGTGAAAACTGAGTTTCCTTGAGAGCTGCTTGGAAGCCTGATGGTGTGTGAAGTTAGTGAGCCAAATGGAGTTGTTCTCCCACAAGAACCACTGGGCTGATCCTTCTTCAATATGCCCTTCACCAACATGCAGTGTTTCCTTGATTGAATTAGCTCTCACACCAATATTTGCGTCTAGAGCCTTTGCATTGAGGGCTATCTGAAAACGGCTGTGGCGCTGAAGTTGCCTGTGAATGTGGAGTTGGTGGCATGTGAAACCCGCATGTGGAGCATTCGTTTGTGTGGGATGCTCTCCAAGCTTCATTTCAGTCCTAGGTACTCAAAGAGCACTAAGCATAGAGTGTGAAAACTGAGTTTCCTTGAGAGCTGCTTGGAAGCCTGATGGTGTGTGAAGTTAGTGAGCCAAATGGAGTTGTTCTCCCACAAGAACCACTCGGCTGATCCTTCTTCAATATGCCCTTCACCAACATGCAGTGTTTCCTTGATTGAATTAGCTCTCACACCAATATTTGCGTCTAGAGCCTTTGCATTGAGGGCTATCTGAAAACGGCTGTGGCGCTGAAGTTGCCTGTGAATGTGGAGTTGGTGGCATGTGAAACCCGCATATTGAGCATTCGTTTGTGTGGGATGCTCTACCAGGTTCATTCCTAGATAATGCACTCAAAGGGCACTAAGCATAGAGTGTGAAAACTGAGTTTCCTTGAGAGCTGCTTGGAAGCCTGATGGTGTGTGAAGTTAGTGAGCCAAATGGAGTTGTTCTCCCACAAAAACCACTCGGCTGATCCTTCTTTAATATGCCCTTCACCAACATGCAGTGTTTCCTTGATTGAATTAACTCTCACACCAATATTTGCGTCTAGAGCCTTTGCAATGAGGGCTATCTGAAAACGGCTGTGGCGCTGAAGTTGCCTGTGAATGTGGAGTTGGTGGCATGTGAAACCCGCATGTGGAGCATTCGTTTGTGTGGGATGCTCTACCAGGTTCATTTCAGTCCTAGCCATACAAAGGGCACTAAGCATAGAGTGTGAAAACTGAGTTTCCTTGAGAGCTGCTTGGAAGCCTGATGGTGTGTGAAGTTAGTGAGCCAAATGGAGTTGTTCTCCCACAAGAACCACTCGGCTGATCCTTCTTCAATATGCCCTTCACCAACATACAGTGTTTCCTTGATTGAATTAGCTCTCACACCAATATTTGCGTCTAGAGCCTTTGCATTGAGGGCTATCTGAAAACGGCTGTTGAGCTGAAGTTGCCTGTGAATGTGGAGTTGGTGGCATGTGAAACCCGCATGTTGAGCATTCGTTTGTGTGGGATGCTCTACCAGGTTCATTTCAGTCCTAGCCATACAAAGGGCACTAAGCATAGAGTGTGAAAACTGAGTTTCCTTGAGAGCTGCTTGGAAGCCTGATGGTGTGTGAAGTTAGTGAGCCAAATGGAGTTGTTCTCCCACAAGAACCACTCGGCTGATCCTTCTTCAATATGCCCTTCACCAACATGCAGTGTTTCCTTGATTGAATTAGCTCTCACACCAATATTTGCGTCTAGAGCCTTTGCATTGAGGGCTATCTGAAAACGGCTGTGGCGCTGAAGTTGCCTGTGAATGTGGAGTTGGTGGCATGTGAAACCCGCATGTGGAGCATTCGTTTGTGTGGGATGCTCTCCAAGCTTCATTTCAGTCCTAGCCATACAAAGGGCACTAAGCATAGAGTGTGAAAACTGAGTTTCCTTGAGAGCTGCTTGGAAGCCTGATGGTGTGTGAAGTTAGTGAGCCAAATGGAGTTGTTCTCCCACAAGAACCACTCGGCTGATCCTTCTTCAATATGCCCTTCACCAACATGCAGTGTTTCCTTGATTGAATTAGCTCTCACACCAATATTTGCGTCTAGAGCCTTTGCATTGAGGGCTATCTGAAAACGGCTGTGGAGCTGAAGTTGCCTGTGAATGTGGAGTTGGTGGCATGTGAAACCCGCATGTGGAGCATTCGTTTGTGTGGGATGCTCCACCAGGTTCATTTCAGTCCTAGCCATACAAACGGCATTAAGCCTAGAGTGTGAAAACTGAGTTTCCTTGAGAGCTGCTTGGAAGCCTGATGGTGTGTGAAGTTAGTGAGCCAAATGGAGTTGTTCTCCCACAAGAACCACTCGGCTGATCCTTCTTCAATATGCCCTTCACCAACATGCAGTGTTTCCTTGATTGAATTAGCTCTCACACCAATATTTGCGTCTAGAGCCTTTGCATTGAGGGCCATCTGAAAACGGCTGTGGATCTGAAGTTGCCTGTGAATGTGGAGTTGGTGGCATGTGAAACCCGCATGTGGAGCATTCGTTTGTGTGGGATGCTCTACCAGCTTCATTTCAGTCCTATTCACTCAAAGGGCACTAAGCATAGAGTGTGAAAACTGAGTTTCCTTGAGAGCTGCTTGGAAGCCTGATGGTGTGTGTAGTGAGCCAAATGGAGTTGTTCTCCCACAAGAACCACTCGGCTGATCCTTCTTCAATATGCCCTTCACCAACATGCAGTGTTTCCTTGATTGAATTAGCTCTCACACCAATATTTGCGTCTAGAGCCTTTGCATTGAGGGCTATCTGAAAACGGCTGTGGCGCTGAAGTTGCCTGTGAATGTGGAGTTGGTGGCATGTGAAACCCGCATGTGGAGCATTCGTTTGTGTGCGATGCTCTACCAGGTTCATTCATAGATAATGCACTCAAAGGGCACTAAACATAGAGTGTGAAAACTGAGTTTCCTTGAGAGCTGCTTGGAAGCCTGATGGTGTGTGAAGTTAGTGAGCCAAATGGAGTTGTTCTCCCACAAGAACCACTCGGCTGATCCTTCTTCAATATGCCCTTCACCAACATGCGGTGTTTCCTTCATTGAATTAGCTCTCACACCAATATTTGCGTCTAGAGCCTTTGCATTGAGGGCTATCTGAAAACGGCTGTGGCGCTGAAGTTGCCTGTGAATGTGGAGTTGGTGGCATGTGAAACCCGCATGTGGAGCATTCGTTTGTGTGGGATGCTCTACCAGGTTCATTTCAGTCCTAGCCAAAGAAAGGGCACTAAGCATAGAGTGTGAAAACTGAGTTTCCTTGAGAGCTGCTTGGAAGCCTGATGGTGTGTGAAGTTAGTGAGCCAAATGGAGTTGTTCTCCCACAAGAACCACTCGGCTGATCCTTCTTCAATATGCCCTTCACCAACATGCAGTGTTTCCTTGATTGAATTAGCTCTCACACCAATATTTGCGTCTAGAGACTTTGCATTGAGGGCCATCTGAAAACGGCTGTGGATCTGAAGTTGCCTGTGAATGTGGAGTTGGTGGCATGTGAAACCCGCATGTGGAGCATTCGTTTGTGTGGGATGCTCTACCAGGTTCATTTCAGTCCTAGAGATACAAAGGGCACTAAGCATAGAGTGTGAAAACTGAGTTTCCTTGAGAGCTGCTTGGAAGCCTGATGGTGTGTGAAGTTAGTGAGCCAAATGGAGTTGTTCTCCCACAAGAACCACTCGGCTGATCCTTCTTCAATATGCCCTTCACCAACATGCAGTGTTTCCTTGATTGAATTAGCTCTCACACCAATATTTGCGTCTAGAACCTTTGCATTGAGGGCTATCTGAAAACGGCTGTGGCGCTGAAGTTGCCTGTGAATGTGGAGTTGGTGGCATGTGAAACCCGCATGTGGAGCATTCGTTTGTGTGGGATGCTCTCCAAGCTTCATTTCAGTCCTAGGTACTCAAAGGGCACTAAGCATAGAGTGTGAAAACTGAGTTTCCTTGAGAGCTGCTTGGAAGCCTGATGGTGTGTGAAGTTAGTGAGCCAAATGGAGTTGTTCTCCCACAAGAACCACTCGGCTGATCCTTCTTCAATATGCCCTTCACCAACATGCAGTGTTCCCTTGATTGAATTAGCTCTCACACCAATATTTGCGTCTAGAGCCTTTGCATTGAGGGCTATCTGAAAACGGCTGTGGCGCTGAAGTTGCCTGTGAATGTGGAGTTGGTGGCATGTGAAACCCGCATGTGGAGCATTCGTTTGTGTGGGATGCTCTACCAGGTTCATTTCAGTCCTAGCCATACAAAGGGCACTAAGCATAGAGTGTGAAAACTGAGTTTCCTTGAGAGCTGCTTGGAAGCCTGATGGTGTGTGAAGTTAGTGAGCCAAATGGAGTTGTTCTCCCACAAGAACCACTCGGCTGATCCTTCTTCAATATGCCCTTCACCCACATGCAGTGTTTCCTTGATTGAATTAACTCTCACACCAATATTTGCGTCTAGAGCCTTTGCAATGAGGGCTATCTGAAAACGGCTGTGGCGCTGAAGTTGCCTGTGAATGTGGAGTTGGTGGCATGTGAAACCCGCATGTGGAGCATTCGTTTGTGTGGGATGCTCTACCAGGTTCATTTCAGTCCTAGCCATACAAAGGGCACTAAGCATAGAGTGTGAAAACTGAGTTTCGTTGAGAGCTGCTTGGAAGCCTGATGGTGTGTGAAGTTAGTGAGCCAAATGGAGTTGTTCTCCCACAAGAACCACTCGGCTGATCCTTCTTCAATATGCCCTTCACCAACATGCAGTGTTTCCTTGATTGAATTAGCTCTCACACCAATATTTGCGTCTAGAGCCTTTGCATTGAGGGCTATCTCAAAACGGCTGTGGAGCTGAAGTTGCCTGTGAATGTGGAGTTGGTGGCATGTGAAACCCGCATGTGGAGCATTCGTTTGTGTGGGATGCTCTACCAGGTTAATTTCAGTCCTAGCCATACAAAGGGCACTAAGCATAGAGTGTGAAAACTGAGTTTCCTTGAGAGCTGCTTGGAAGCCTGATGGTGTGTGAAGTTAGTGAGCCAAATGGAGTTGTTCTCCCACAAGAACCACTCGGCTGATCCTTCTTCAATATGCCCTTCACCAACATGCAGTGTTTCCTTGATTGAATTACCTCTCACACCAATATTTGCGTCTAGAGCCTTTGCATTGGGGGCCATCTGAAAACGGCTGTGGATTTGAAGTTGCCTGTGAATGTGGAGTTGGTGGCATGTGAAACCCGCATGTGGAGCATTCGTTTGTGTGGAATGCTCTACCAGGTTCATTTCAGTCCTAGCCATACAAAGGGCACTAAGCATAGAGTGTGAAAACTGAGTTTCCTTGAGAGCTGCTTGGAAGCCTGATGGTGTGTGAAGTTAGTGAGCCAAATGGAGTTGTTCTCCCACAAGAACCACTCGGCTGATCCTTCTTCAATATGCCCTTCACCAACATGCAGTGTTTCCTTGATTGAATTAGCTCTCACACCAATATTTGCGTCTAGAGCCTTTGCATTGAGGGCTATCTGAAAACGGCTGTGGCGCTGAAGTTGCCTGTGAATGTGGAGTTGGTGGCATGTGAAACCCGCATGTGGAGCATTCGTTTGTGTGGGATGCTCTACCAGGTTCATTTCAGTCCTAGCCATACAAAGGGCACTAAGCATAGAGTGTGAAAACTGAGTTTCCTTGAGAGCTGCTTGGAAGCCTGATGGTGTGTGAAGTTAGTGAGCCAAATGGAGTTGTTCTCCCACAAGAACCACTCGGCTGATCCTTCTTCAATATGCCCTTCACCAACATGCAGTGTTTCCTTGATTGAATTAGCTCTCACACCAATATTTGCGTCTAGAGCCTTTGCATTGAGGGCTATCTGAAAACGGCTGTGGCGCTGAAGTTGCCTGTGAATGTGGAGTTGGTGGCATGTGAAACCCGCATGTGGAGCATTCGTTTGTGTGGGATGCTCTCCAAGCTTCATTTCAGTCCTAGGTACTCAAAGGGCACTAAGCATAGAGTGTGAAAACTGAGTTTCCTTGAGAGCTGCTTGGAAGCCTGATGGTGTGTGAAGTTAGTGAGCCAAATGGAGTTGTTCTCCCACAAGAACCACTCGGCTGATCCTTCTTCAATATGCCCTTCACCAACATGCAGTGTTTCCTTGATTGAATTAGCTCTCACACCAATATTTGCGTCTAGAGCCTTTGCATTGAGGGCTATCTGAAAACGGCTGTGGCGCTGAAGTTGCCTGTGAATGTGGAGTTGGTGGCATGTGAAACCCGCATGTGGAGCATTCGTTTGTGTGGGATGCTCTACCAGGTTCATTCATAGATAATGCACTCAAAGGGCACTAAGGATAGAGTGTGAAAACTGAGTTTCCTTGAGAGCTGCTTGGAAGCCTGATGGTGTGTGAAGTTAGTGAGCCAAATGGAGTTGTTCTCCCACAAGAACCACTCGGCTGATCCTTCTTCAATATGCCCTTCACCAACATGCAGTGTTTCCTTGATTGAATTAGCTCTCACACCAATATTTGCGTCTAGAGCCTTTGCATTGAGGGCTATCTGAAAACGGCTGTGGCGCTGAAGTTGCCTGTGAATGTGGAGTTGGTGGCATGTGAAACCCGCATGTGGAGCATTCGTTTGTGTGGGATGCTCTACCAGGTTCATTCCTAGATAATGCACTCAAAGGGCACTAAGCATAGAGTGTGAAAACTGAGTTTCCTTGAGAGCTGCTTGGAAGCCTGATGGTGTGTGAAGTTAGTGAGCCAAATGGAGTTGTTCTCCCACAAGAACCACTCGACTGATCCTTCTTCAATATGCCCTTCACCAACATGCAGTGTTTCCTTGATTGAATTAGCTCTCACACCAATATTTGCGTCTAGAGCCTTTGCATTGAGGGCTATCTGAAAACGGCTGTGGCGCTGAAGTTGCCTGTGAATGTGGAGTTGGTGGCATGTGAAACCCGCATGTGGAGCATTCGTTTGTGTGGGATGCTCTACCAGGTTCATTCCTAGATAATGCACTCAAAGGGCACTAAGCATAGAGTGTGAAAACTGAGTTTCCTTGAGAGCTGCTTGGAAGCCTGATGGTGTGTGAAGTTAGTGAGCCAAATGGAGTTGTTCTCCCACAAGAACCACTCGGCTGATCCTTCTTCAATATGCCCTTCACCAACATGCAGTGTTTCCTTGATTGAATTAGCTCTCACACCAATATTTGCGTCTAGATCCTTTGATTGAGGGCTATCTGAAAACGGCTGTGGAGCTGAAGTTGCCTGTGAATGTGGAGTTGGTGGCATGTGAAACCCGCATGTGGAGCATTCGTTTGTGTGGGATGCTCTACCAGGTTAATTTCAGTCCTAGCCATACAAAGGGCACTAAGCATAGAGTGTGAAAACTGAGTTTCCTTGAGAGCTGCTTGGAAGCCTGATGGTGTGTGAAGTTAGTGAGCCAAATGGAGTTGTTCTCCCACAAGAACCACTCGGCTGATCCTTCTTCAATATGCCCTTCACCAACATGCAGTGTTTCCTTGATTGAATTAGCTCTCACACCAATATTTGCGTCTAGAGACTTTGCATTGAGGGCCATCTGAAAACGGCTGTGGATCTGAAGTTGCCTGTGAATGTGGAGTTGGTGGCATGTGAAACCCGCATGTGGAGCATTCGTTTGTGTGGGATGCTCTACCAGGTTCATTTCAGTCCTAGAGATACAAAGGGCACTAAGCATAGAGTGTGAAAACTGAGTTTCCTTGAGAGCTGCTTGGAAGCCTGATGGTGTGTGAAGTTAGTGAGCCAAATGGAGTTGTTCTCCCACAAGAACCACTCGGCTGATCCTTCTTCAATATGCCCTTCACCAACATGCAGTGTTTCCTTGATTGAATTAGCTCTCACACCAATATTTGCGTCTAGAACCTTTGCATTGAGGGCTATCTGAAAACGGCTGTGGCGCTGAAGTTGCCTGTGAATGTGGAGTTGGTGGCATGTGAAACCCGCATGTGGAGCATTCGTTTGTGTGGGATGCTCTCCAAGCTTCATTTCAGTCCTAGGTACTCAAAGGGCACTAAGCATAGAGTGTGAAAACTGAGTTTCCTTGAGAGCTGCTTGGAAGCCTGATGGTGTGTGAAGTTAGTGAGCCAAATGGAGTTGTTCTCCCACAAGAACCACTCGGCTGATCCTTCTTCAATATGCCCTTCACCAACATGCAGTGTTCCCTTGATTGAATTAGCTCTCACACCAATATTTGCGTCTAGAGCCTTTGCATTGAGGGCTATCTGAAAACGGCTGTGGCGCTGAAGTTGCCTGTGAATGTGGAGTTGGTGGCATGTGAAACCCGCATGTGGAGCATTCGTTTGTGTGGGATGCTCTACCAGGTTCATTTCAGTCCTAGCCATACAAAGGGCACTAAGCATAGAGTGTGAAAACTGAGTTTCCTTGAGAGCTGCTTGGAAGCCTGATGGTGTGTGAAGTTAGTGAGCCAAATGGAGTTGTTCTCCCACAAGAACCACTCGGCTGATCCTTCTTCAATATGCCCTTCACCCACATGCAGTGTTTCCTTGATTGAATTAACTCTCACACCAATATTTGCGTCTAGAGCCTTTGCAATGAGGGCTATCTGAAAACGGCTGTGGCGCTGAAGTTGCCTGTGAATGTGGAGTTGGTGGCATGTGAAACCCGCATGTGGAGCATTCGTTTGTGTGGGATGCTCTACCAGGTTCATTTCAGTCCTAGCCATACAAAGGGCACTAAGCATAGAGTGTGAAAACTGAGTTTCGTTGAGAGCTGCTTGGAAGCCTGATGGTGTGTGAAGTTAGTGAGCCAAATGGAGTTGTTCTCCCACAAGAACCACTCGGCTGATCCTTCTTCAATATGCCATTCACCAACATGCAATGTTTCCTTGATTGAATTAGCTCTCACACCAATATTTGCGTCTAGAGCCTTTGCATTGAGGGCTATCTCAAAACGGCTGTGGAGCTGAAGTTGCCTGTGAATGTGGAGTTGGTGGCATGTGAAACCCGCATGTGGAGCATTCGTTTGTGTGGGATGCTCTACCAGGTTAATTTCAGTCCTAGCCATACAAAGGGCACTAAGCATAGAGTGTGAAAACTGAGTTTCCTTGAGAGCTGCTTGGAAGCCTGATGGTGTGTGAAGTTAGTGAGCCAAATGGAGTTGTTCTCCCACAAGAACCACTCGGCTGATCCTTCTTCAATATGCCCTTCACCAACATGCAGTGTTTCCTTGATTGAATTACCTCTCACACCAATATTTGCGTCTAGAGCCTTTGCATTGGGGCCATCTGAAAACGGCTGTGGATTTGAAGTTGCCTGTGAATGTGGAGTTGGTGGCATGTGAAACCCGCATGTGGAGCATTCGTTTGTGTGGAATGCTCTACCAGGTTCATTTCAGTCCTAGCCATACAAAGGGCACTAAGCATAGAGTGTGAAAACTGAGTTTCCTTGAGAGCTGCTTGGAAGCCTGATGGTGTGTGAAGTTAGTGAGCCAAATGGAGTTGTTCTCCCACAAGAACCACTCGGCTGATCCTTCTTCAATATGCCCTTCACCAACATGCAGTGTTTCCTTGATTGAATTAGCTCTCACACCAATATTTGCGTCTAGAGCCTTTGCATTGAGGGCTATCTGAAAACGGCTGTGGCGCTGAAGTTGCCTGTGAATGTGGAGTTGGTGGCATGTGAAACCCGCATGTGGAGCATTCGTTTGTGTGGGATGCTCTACCAGGTTCATTTCAGTCCTAGCCATACAAAGGGCACTAAGCATAGAGTGTGAAAACTGAGTTTCCTTGAGAGCTGCTTGGAAGCCTGATGGTGTGTGAAGTTAGTGAGCCAAATGGAGTTGTTCTCCCACAAGAACCACTCGGCTGATCCTTCTTCAATATGCCCTTCACCAACATGCAGTGTTTCCTTGATTGAATTAGCTCTCACACCAATATTTGCGTCTAGAGCCTTTGCATTGAGGGCTATCTGAAAACGGCTGTGGCGCTGAAGTTGCCTGTGAATGTGGAGTTGGTGGCATGTGAAACCCGCATGTGGAGCATTCGTTTGTGTGGGATGCTCTCCAAGCTTCATTTCAGTCCTAGGTACTCAAAGGGCACTAAGCATAGAGTGTGAAAACTGAGTTTCCTTGAGAGCTGCTTGGAAGCCTGATGGTGTGTGAAGTTAGTGAGCCAAATGGAGTTGTTCTCCCACAAGAACCACTCGGCTGATCCTTCTTCAATATGCCCTTCACCAACATGCAGTGTTTCCTTGATTGAATTAGCTCTCACACCAATATTTGCGTCTAGAGCCTTTGCATTGAGGGCTATCTGAAAACGGCTGTGGCGCTGAAGTTGCCTGTGAATGTGGAGTTGGTGGCATGTGAAACCCGCATGTGGAGCATTCGTTTGTGTGGGATGCTCTACCAGGTTCATTCATAGATAATGCACTCAAAGGGCACTAAGGATAGAGTGTGAAAACTGAGTTTCCTTGAGAGCTGCTTGGAAGCCTGATGGTGTGTGAAGTTAGTGAGCCAAATGGAGTTGTTCTCCCACAAGAACCACTCGGCTGATCCTTCTTCAATATGCCCTTCACCAACATGCAGTGTTTCCTTGATTGAATTAGCTCTCACACCAATATTTGCGTCTAGAGCCTTTGCATTGAGGGCTATCTGAAAACGGCTGTGGCGCTGAAGTTGCCTGTGAATGTGGAGTTGGTGGCATGTGAAACCCGCATGTGGAGCATTCGTTTGTGTGGGATGCTCTACCAGGTTCATTCCTAGATAATGCACTCAAAGGGCACTAAGCATAGAGTGTGAAAACTGAGTTTCCTTGAGAGCTGCTTGGAAGCCTGATGGTGTGTGAAGTTAGTGAGCCAAATGGAGTTGTTCTCCCACAAGAACCACTCGACTGATCCTTCTTCAATATGCCCTTCACCAACATGCAGTGTTTCCTTGATTGAATTAGCTCTCACACCAATATTTGCGTCTAGAGCCTTTGCATTGAGGGCTATCTGAAAACGGCTGTGGCGCTGAAGTTGCCTGTGAATGTGGAGTTGGTGGCATGTGAAACCCGCATGTGGAGCATTCGTTTGTGTGGGATGCTCTACCAGGTTCATTCCTAGATAATGCACTCAAAGGGCACTAAGCATAGAGTGTGAAAACTGAGTTTCCTTGAGAGCTGCTTGGAAGCCTGATGGTGTGTGAAGTTAGTGAGCCAAATGGAGTTGTTCTCCCACAAGAACCACTCGGCTGATCCTTCTTCAATATGCCCTTCACCAACATGCAGTGTTTCCTTGATTGAATTAGCTCTCACACCAATATTTGCGTCTAGATCCTTTGATTGAGGGCTATCTGAAAACGGCTGTGGAGCTGAAGTTGCCTGTGAATGTGGAGTTGGTGGCATGTGAAACCCGCATGTGGAGCATTCGTTTGTGTGGGATGCTCTACCAGGTTCATTTCAGTCCTAGCCATACAAAGGGCACTAAGCATAGAGTGTGAAAACTGAGTTTCCTTGAGAGCTGCTTGGAAGCCTGATGGTGTGTGAAGTTAGTGAGCCAAATGGAGTTGTTCTCCCACAAAAACCACTCGGCTGATCCTTCTTCAATATGCCCTTCACCAACATGCAGTGTTTCCTTGATTGGATTAGCTCTCACATCAATATTTGCGTCTAGAGCCTTTGCATTGAGGGCTATCTGAAAACGGCTGTGGCGCTGAAGTTGCCTGTGAATGTGGAGTTGGTGGCATGTGAAACCCGCATGTGGAGCATTCGTTTGTGTGGGATGCTCTACCAGGTTCATTTCAGTCCTAGCCATACAAAGGGCACTAAGCATAGAGTGTGAAAACTGAGTTTCCTTGAGAGCTGCTTGGAAGCCTGATGGTGTGTGAAGTTAGTGAGCCAAATGGAGTTGTTCTCCCACAAGAACCACTCGGCTGATCCTTCTTCAATATGCCCTTCACCAACATGCAGTGTTTCCTTGATTGAATTAGCTCTCACACCAATATTTGCGTCTAGAGCCTTTGCATTGAGGGCTATCTGAAAACGGCTGTGGCGCTGAAGTTGCCTGTGAATGTGGAGTTGGTGGCATGTGAAACCCGCATGTGGAGCATTCGTTTGTGTGGGATGCTCTACCAGGTTCATTTCAGTCCTAGCCATACAAACGGCACTAAGCATAGAGTGTGAAAACTGAGTTTCCTTGAGAGCTGCTTGGAAGCCTGATGGTGTGTGAAGTTAGTGAGCCAAATGGAGTTGTTCTCCCACAAGAACCACTCGGCTGATCCTTCTTCAATATGCCCTTCACCAACATGCAGTGTTTCCTTGATTGAATTAGCTCTCACACCAATATTTGCGTCTAGAGACTTTGCATTGAGGGCTATCTGAAAACGGCTGTGGATCTGAAGTTGCCTGTGAATGTGGAGTTGGTGGCATGTGAAACCCGCATGTGGAGCATTCGTTTGTGTGGGATGCTCTACCAGGTTCATTTCAGTCCTAGCCATACAAAGGGCACTAAGCATAGAGTGTGAAAACTGAGTTTCCTTGAGAGCTGCTTGGAAGCCTGATGGTGTGTGAAGTTAGTGAGCCAAATGGAGTTGTTCTCCCACAAGAACCACTCGGCTGATCCTTCTTCAATATGCCCTTCACCAACATGCAGTGTTTCCTTGATTGGATTAGCTCTCACACCAATATTTGCGTCTAGAGCCTTTGCATTGAGGGCTATCTGAAAACGGCTGTGGCGCTGAAGTTGCCTGTGAATGTGGAGTTGGTGGCATGTGAAACCCGCATGTGGAGCATTCGTTTGTGTGGGATGCTCTACCAGGTTCATTTCAGTCCTAGCCATACAAAGGGCACTAAGCATAGAGTGTGAAAACTGAGTTTCCTTGAGAGCTGCTTGGAAGCCTGATGGTGTGTGAAGTTAGTGAGCCAAATGGAGTTGTTCTCCCACAAGAACCACTCGGCTGATCCTTCTTCAATATGCCCTTCACCAACATGCAGTGTTTCCTTGATTGAATTAGCTCTCACACCAATATTTGCGTCTAGAGCCTTTGCATTGAGGGCTATCTGAAAACGGCTGTGGCGCTGAAGTTGCCTGTGAATGTGGAGTTGGTGGCATGTGAAACCCGCATGTGGAGCATTCGTTTGTGTGGGATGCTCTGCCAGGTTCATTCCTAGATAATGCACTCAAAGGGCACTAAGCATAGAGTGTGAAAACTGAGTTTCCTTGAGAGCTGCTTGGAAGCCTGATGGTGTGTGAAGTTAGTGAGCCAAATGGAGTTGTTCTCCCACAAGAACCACTCGGCTGATCCTTCTTCAATATGCCCTTCACCAACATGCAGTGTTTCCTTGATTGAATTAGCTCTCACACCAATATTTGCGTCTAGAGCCTTTGCATTGAGGGCTATCTGAAAACGGCTGTGGCGCTGAAGTTGCCTGTGAATGTGGAGTTGGTGGCATGTGAAACCCGCATGTGGAGCATTCGTTTGTGTGGGATGCTCTACCAGGTTCATTCCTAGATAATGCACTCAAAGGGCACTAAGCATAGAGTGTGAAAACTGAGTTTCCTTGAGAGCTGCTTGGAAGCCTGATGGTGTGTGAAGTTAGTGAGCCAAATGGAGTTGTTCTCCCACAAGAACCACTCGGCTGATCCTTCTTCAGTATGCCCTTCACCAACATGCAGTGTTTCCTTGATTGAATTAGCTCTCACACCAATATTTGCGTCTAGAGCCTTTGCATTGAGGGCTATCTGAAAATGGCTGTGGCGCTGAAGTTGCCTGTCAATGTGGAGTTGGTGGCATGTGAAACCCGCATGTGGAGCATTCGTTTGTGTGGGATGCTCTACCAGGTTCATTCCTAGATAATGCACTCAAAGGGCACTAAACATGGAGTGGGAAAACTGAGTTTCCTTGAGAGCTGCTTGGAAGCCTGATGGTGTGTGAAGTTAGTGAGCCAAATGGAGTTGTTCTCCCACAAGAACCACTCGGCTGATCCTTCTTCAATATGCCATTCACCAACATGCAGTGTTTCCTTGATTGAATTAGCTCTCACACCAATATTTGCGTCTAGAGCCTTTGCATTGAGGGCTATCTGAAAACGGCTGTGACGCTGAAGTTGCCTGTGAATGTGGAGTTGGTGGCATGTGAAACCCGCATGTGGAGCATTCGTTTGTGTGGGATGCTCTACCAGGTTCATTTCAGTCCTAGCCATACAAAGGGCACTAAGCATAGAGTGTGAAAACTGAGTTTCCTTGAGAGCTGCTTGGAAGCCTGATGGTGTGTGAAGTTAGTGAGCCAAATGGAGTTGTTCTCCCACAAGAACCACTCGGCTGATCCTTCTTCAATATGCCCTTCACCAACATGCAGTGTTTCCTTGATTGAATTAGCTCTCACACCAATATTTGCGTCTAGAGACTTTGCATTGAGGGCCATCTGAAAACGGCTGTGGATCTGAAGTTGCCTGTGAATGTGGAGTTGGTGGCATGTGAAACCCGCATGTGGAGCATTCGTTTGTGTGGGATGCTCTACCAGGTTCATTTCAGTCCTAGCCATACAAAGGGCACTAAGCATAGAGTGTGAAAACTGAGTTTCCTTGAGAGCTGCTTGGAAGCCTGATGGTGTGTGAAGTTAGTGAGCCAAATGGAGTTGTTCTCCCACAAGAACCACTCGGCTGATCCTTCTTCAATATGCCCTTCACCAACATGCAGTGTTTCCTTGATTGGATTAGCTCTCACACCAATATTTGCGTCTAGAGCCTTTGCATTGAGGGCTATCTGAAAACTGCTGTGGCGCTGAAGTTGCCTGTGAATGTGGAGTTGGTGGCATGTGAAACCCGCATGTGGAGCATTCGTTTGTGTGGGATGCTCTACCAGGTTCATTTCAGTCCTAGCCATACAAAGGGCACTAAGCATAGAGTGTGAAAACTGAGTTTCCTTGAGAGCTGCTTGGAAGCCTGATGGTGTGTGAAGTTAGTGAGCCAAATGGAGTTGTTCTCCCACAAGAACCACTCGGCTGATCCTTCTTCAATATGCCCTTCACCAACATGCAGTGTTTCCTTGATTGAATTAGCTCTCACACCAATATTTGCGTCTAGAGCCTTTGCATTGAGGGCTATCTGAAAACGGCTGTGGCGCTGAAGTTGCCTGTGAATGTGGAGTTGGTGGCATGTGAAACCCGCATGTGGAGCATTCGTTTGTGTGGGATGCTCTGCCAGGTTCATTCCTAGATAATGCACTCAAAGGGCACTAAGCATAGAGTGTGAAAACTGAGTTTCCTTGAGAGCTGCTTGGAAGCCTGATGGTGTGTGAAGTTAGTGAGCCAAATGGAGTTGTTCTCCCACAAGAACCACTCGGCTGATCCTTCTTCAATATGCCCTTCACCAACATGCAGTGTTTCCTTGATTGAATTAGCTCTCACACCAATATTTGCGTCTAGAGCCTTTGCATTGAGGGCTATCTGAAAACGGCTGTGGCGCTGAAGTTGCCTGTCAATGTGGAGTTGGTGGCATGTGAAACCCGCATGTGGAGCATTCGTTTGTGTGGGATGCTCTACCAGGTTCATTCCTAGATAATGCACTCAAAGGGCACTAAGAATAGAGTGTGAAACCTGAGTTTCCTTGAGAGCTGCTTGGAAGCCTGATGGTGTGTGAAGTTAGTGAGCCAAATGGAGTTGTTCTCCCACAAGAACCACTCGGCTGATCCTTCTTCAGTATGCCCTTCACCAACATGCAGTGTTTCCTTGATTGAATTAGCTCTCACACAAATATTTGCGTCTAGAGCCTTTGCATTGAGGGCTATCTGAAAACGGCTGTGGCGCTGAAGTTGCCTGTGAATGTGGAGTTGGTGGCATGTGAAACCCGCATGTGGAGCATTCGTTTGTGTGCGATGCTCACCAAGCTTCTTTTCAGTCGTAGGCACTCATAGGGCACTAAGCATAGAGTGTGAAACCTAAGTTTCCTTGAGAGCTGCTTGGAAGCCTGATGGTGTGTGAAGTTAGTGAGCCAAATGGAGTTGTTCTCCCACAAGAACCACTCGGTTGATCCTTCTTCAATATGCCCTTCACCAACATGCAGTGTTTCCTTGATTCAATTAGCTCTCACACCAATATTTGCGTCTAGAGCCTTTGCATTGAGGGCTATCTGAAAACGGCTGTGGCGTTGAAGTTGCCTGTGAATGTGGAGTTGGTGGCATGTGAAACCCGCATGTGGAGCATTCGTTTGTGTGGGATGCTCTACCAGGTTCATTCCTAGATAATGCATTCAAAGGGCATTAAACATAGAGTGTGAAAACTGAGTTTCCTTGAGAGCTGCTTGGAAGCCTGATGGTGTGTGAAGTTAGTGAGCCAAATGGAGTTGTTCTCCCACAAGAACCACTCGGCTGATCCTTCTTCAATATGCCCTTCACCAACATGCAGTGTTTCCTTGATTGAATTAGCTCTCACACCAATATTTGCGTCTAGAGCCTTTGCATTGAGGGCTATCTGAAAACGGCTGTGGCGCTGAAGTTGCCTGTGAATGTGGAGTTGGTGGCATGTGAAACCCGCATGTGGAGCATTCGTTTGTGTGGGATGCTCTACCAGGTTCATTTCAGTCCTAGCCATACAAACGGCACTAAGCATAGAGTGTGAAAACTGAGTTTCCTTGAGAGCTGCTTGGAAGCCTGATGGTGTGTGAAGTTAGTGAGCCAAATGGAGTTGTTCTCCCACAAGAACCACTCGGCTGATCCTTCTTCAATATGCCCTTCACCAACATGCAGTGTTTCCTTGATTGGATTAGCTCTCACACCAATATTTGCGTCTAGAGCCTTTGCATTGAGGGCTATCTGAAAACGGCTGTGGCGCTGAAGTTGCCTGTGAATGTGGAGTTGGTGGCATGTGAAACCCGCATGTGGAGCATTCGTTTGTGTGGGATGCTCTACCAGGTTCATTTCAGTCCTAGCCATACAAAGGGCACTAAGCATAGAGTGTGAAAACTGAGTTTCCTTGAGAGCTGCTTGGAAGCCTGATGGTGTGTGAAGTTAGTGAGCCAAATGGAGTTGTTCTCCCACAAGAACCACTCGGCTGATCCTTCTTCAATATGCCCTTCACCAACATGCAGTGTTTCCTTGATTGAATTAGCTCTCACACCAATATTTGCGTCTAGAGCCTTTGCATTGAGGGCTATCTGAAAACGGCTGTGGCGCTGAAGTTGCCTGTGAATGTGGAGTTGGTGGCATGTGAAACCCGCATGTGGAGCATTCGTTTGTGTGGGATGCTCTGCCAGGTTCATTCCTAGATAATGCACTCAAAGGGCACTAAGCATAGAGTGTGAAAACTGAGTTTCCTTGAGAGCTGCTTGGAAGCCTGATGGTGTGTGAAGTTAGTGAGCCAAATGGAGTTGTTCTCCCACAAGAACCACTCGGCTGATCCTTCTTCAATATGCCCTTCACCAACATGCAGTGTTTCCTTGATTGAATTAGCTCTCACACCAATATTTGCGTCTAGAGCCTTTGCATTGAGGGCTATCTGAAAACGGCTGTGGCGCTGAAGTTGCCTGTGAATGTGGAGTTGGTGGCATGTGAAACCCGCATGTGGAGCATTCGTTTGTGTGGGATGCTCTACCAGGTTCATTCCTAGATAATGCACTCAAAGGGCACTAAGCATAGAGTGTGAAAACTGAGTTTCCTTGAGAGCTGCTTGGAAGCCTGATGGTGTGTGAAGTTAGTGAGCCAAATGGAGTTGTTCTCCCACAAGAACCACTCGGCTGATCCTTCTTCAGTATGCCCTTCACCAACATGCAGTGTTTCCTTGATTGAATTAGCTCTCACACCAATATTTGCGTCTAGAGCCTTTGCATTGAGGGCTATCTGAAAACGGCTGTGGCGCTGAAGTTGCCTGTGAATGTGGAGTTGGTGGCATGTGAAACCCGCATGTGGAGCATTCGTTTGTGTGGGATGCTCTGCCAGGTTCATTCCTAGATAATGCACTCAAAGGGCACTAAACATGGAGTGGGAAAACTGAGTTTCCTTGAGAGCTGCTTGGAAGCCTGATGGTGTGTGAAGTTAGTGAGCCAAATGGAGTTGTTCTCCCACAAGAACCACTCGGCTGATCCTTCTTCAATATGCCATTCACCAACATGCAGTGTTTCCTTGATTGAATTAGCTCTCACACCAATATTTGCGTCTAGAGCCTTTGCATTGAGGGCTATCTGAAAACGGCTGTGGCGCTGAAGTTGCCTGTGAATGTGGAGTTGGTGGCATGTGAAACCCGCATGTGGAGCATTCGTTTGTGTGGGATGCTCTACCAGGTTCATTTCAGTCCTAGCCATACAAAGGGCACTAAGCATAGAGTGTGAAAACTGAGTTTCCTTGAGAGCTGCTTGGAAGCCTGATGGTGTGTGAAGTTAGTGAGCCAAATGGAGTTGTTGTCCCACAAGAACCACTCGGCTGATCCTTCTTCAATATGCCCTTCACCAACATGCAGTGTTTCCTTGATTGAATTAGCTCTCACACCAATATTTGCGTCTAGAGCCTTTGCATTGAGGGCTATCTGAAAACGGCTGTGGCGCTGAAGTTGCCTGTGAATGTGGAGTTGGTGGCATGTGAAACCCGCATGTGGAGCATTCGTTTGTGTGGGATGCTCTACCAGGTTCATTTCAGTCCTAGCCATACAAAGGGCACTAAGCATAGAGTGTGAAAACTGAGTTTCCTTGAGAGCTGCTTGGAAGCCTGATGGTGTGTGAAGTTAGTGAGCCAAATGGAGTTGTTCTCCCACAAGAACCACTCGGCTGATCCTTCTTCAATATGCCCTTCACCAACATGCAGTGTTTCCTTGATTGAATTAGCTCTCACACCAATATTTGCGTCTAGAGCCTTTGCATTGAGGGCTATCTGAAAACGGCTGTGGCGCTGAAGTTGCCTGTGAATGTGGAGTTGGTGGCATGTGAAACCCGCATGTGGAGCATTCGTTTGTGTGGGATGCTCTACCAGGTTCATTCCTAGATAATGCACTCAAAGGGCACTAAGAATAGAGTGTGAAACCTGAGTTTCCTTGAGAGCTGCTTGGAAGCCTGATGGTGTGTGAAGTTAGTGAGCCAAATGGAGTTGTTCTCCCACAAGAACCACTCGGCTGGTCCTTCTTCAGTATGCCCTTCACCAACATGCAGTGTTTCCTTGATTGAATTAGCTCTCACACAAATATTTGCGTCTAGAGCCTTTGCATTGAGGGCTATCTGAAAACGGCTGTGGCGCTGTAGTTGCCTGTGAATGTGGAGTTGGTGGCATGTGAAACCCGCATGTGGAGCATTCGTTTGTGTGCGATGCTCACCAAGCTTCTTTTCAGTCCTAGCCATACAAAGGGCACTAAGCATAGAGTGTGAAACCTGAGTTTCCTTGAGAGCTGCTTGGAAGCCTGATGGTGTGTGAAGTTAGTGAGCCAAATGGAGTTGTTCTCCCACAAGAACCACTCGGCTGATCCTTCTTCAATATGCCCTTCACCAACATGCAGTGTTTCCTTGATTGAATTAGCTCTCACACCAATATTTGCGTCTAGAGCCTTTGCATTGAGGGCTATCTGAAAACGGCTGTGGCGTTGAAGTTGCCTGTGAATGTGGAGTTGGTGGCATGTGAAACCCGCATGTGGAGCATTCGTTTGTGTGGGATGCTCTACCAGGTTCATTCCTAGATAATGCATTCAAAGGGCATTAAACATAGAGTGTGAAAACTGAGTTTCCATGAGAGCTGCTTGGAAGCCTGATGGTGTGTGACGTTAGTGAGCCAAATGGAGTTGTTCTCCCACAAGAACCACTCGGCTGATCCTTCTTCAATATGCCCTTCACCAACATGCAGTGTTTCCTTGATTGAATTAGCTCTCACACCAATATTTGCGTCTAGAGCCTTTGCATTGAGGGCTATCTGAAAACGGCTGTGGCGCTGAAGTTGCCTGTGAATGTGGAGTTGGTGGCATGTGAAACCCGCATGTGGAGCATTCGTTTGTGTGGGATGCTCTACCAGGTTCATTCCTAGATAATGCACTCAAAGGGCACTAAGCATAGAGTGTGAAAACTGAGTTTCCTTGAGAGCTGCTTGGAAGCCTGATGGTGTGTGAAGTTAGTGAGCCAAATGGAGTTGTTCTCCCACAAGAACCACTCGACTGATCCTTCTTCAATATGCCCTTCACCAACATGCAGTGTTTCCTTGATTGAATTAGCTCTCACACCAATATTTGCGTCTAGAGCCTTTGCATTGAGGGCTATCTGAAAAAGGCTGTGGCGCTGAAGTTGCCTGTGAATGTGGAGTTGGTGGCATGTGAAACCCGCATGTGGAGCATTCGTTTGTGTGCGATGCTCACCAAGCTTCTTTTCAGTCGTAGGCACTCATAGGGCACTAAGCATAGAGTGTGAAACCTAAGTTTCCTTGAGAGCTGCTTGGAAGCCTGATGGTGTGTGAAGTTAGTGAGCCAAATGGAGTTGTTCTCCCACAAGAACCACTCGGCTGATCCTTCTTCAATATGCCCTTCACCAACATGCAGTGTTTCCTTGATTGAATTAGCTCTCACACCAATATTTGCGTCTAGAGCCTTTGCATTGAGGGCTATCTGAAACGGCTGTGGCGTTGAAGTTGCCTGTGAATGTGGAGTTGGTGGCATGTGAAACCCGCATGTGGAGCATTCGTTTGTGTGGGATGCTCTACCAGGTTCATTCCTAGATAATGCATTCAAAGGGCATTAAACATAGAGTGTGAAAACTGAGTTTCCTTGAGAGCTGCTTGGAAGCCTGATGGTGTGTGAAGTTAGTGAGCCAAATGGAGTTGTTCTCCCACAAGAACCACTCGGCTGATCCTTCTTCAATATGCCCTTCACCAACATGCAGTGTTTCCTTGATTGAATTAGCTCTCACACCAATATTTGCGTCTAGAGCCTTTGCATTGAGGGCTATCTGAAAACGGCTGTGGCGCTGAAGTTGCCTGTGAATGTGGAGTTGGTGGCATGTGAAACCCGCATGTGGAGCATTCGTTTGTGTGGGATGCTCTACCAGGTTCATTTCAGTCCTAGCCATACAAAGGGCACTAAGCATAGAGTGTGAAAACTGAGTTTCCTTGAGAGCTGCTTGGAAGCCTGATGGTGTGTGAAGTTAGTGAGCCAAATGGAGTTGTTCTCCCACAAGAACCACTCGGCTGATCCTTCTTCAATATGCCCTTCACCAACATGCAGTGTTTCCTTGATTGAATTAGCTCTCACACCAATATTTGCTTCTAGAGCCTTTGCATTGAGGGCTATCTGAAAACGGCTGTGGCGTTGAAGTTGCCTGTGAATGTGGAGTTGGTGGCATGTGAAACCCGCAAGTGGAGCATTCGTTTGTGTGGGATGCTCTACCAGGTTCATTCCTAGATAATGCATTCAAAGGGCATTAAACATAGAGTGTGAAAACTGAGTTTCCTTGAGAGCTGCTTGGAAGCCTGATGGTGTGTGACGTTAGTGAGCCAAATGGAGTTGTTCTCCCACAAGAACCACTCGGCTGATCCTTCTTCAATATGCCCTTCACCAACATGCAGTGTTTCCTTGATTGAATTAGCTCTCACACCAATATTTGCGTCTAGAGCCTTTGCATTGAGGGCTATCTGAAAACGGCTGTGGCGCTGAAGTTGCCTGTGAATGTGGAGTTGGTGGCATGTGAAACCCGCATGTGGAGCATTCGTTTGTGTGGGATGCTCTACCAGGTTCATTTCAGTTCTAGCCATACAAAGGGCACTAAGCATAGAGTGTGAAAACTGAGTTTCCTTGAGAGCTGCTTGGAAGCCTGATGGTGTGTGAAGTTAGTGAGCCAAATGGAGTTATTCTCCCACAAGAACCACTCGGCTGATCCTTCTTCAATATGCCCTTCACCAACATGCAGTGTTTCCTTGATTGAATTAGCTCTCACACCAATATTTGCGTCTAGAGCCTTTGCATTGAGGGCTATCTGAAAATGTCTGTGGCGCTGAAGTTGCCTGTGAATGTGGAGTTGGTGGCATGTGAAACCCGCATGTGGAGCATTCGTTTGTGTGCGATGCTCACCAAGCTTCTTTTCAGTCGTAGGCACTCATAGGGCACTAAGCATAGAGTGTGAAACCTGAGTTTCCTTGAGAGCTGCTTGGAAGCCTGATGGTGTGTGAAGTTAGTGAGCCAAATGGAGTTGTTCTCCCGCAAGAACCACTCGGCTGATCCTTCTTCAATATGCCCTTCACCAACATGCAGTGTTTCCTTGATTGAATTAGCTCTCACACCAATATTTGCGTCTAGAGCCTTTGCATTGAGGGCTATCTGAAAACGGCTGTGGCGTTGAAGTTGCCTGTGAATGTGGAGTTGGTGGCATGTGAAACCCGCATGTGGAGCATTCGTTTGTGTGGGATGCTCTACCAGGTTCATTCCTAGATAATGCATTCAAAGGGCATTAAACATAGAGTGTGAAAACTGAGTTTCCTTGAGAGCTGCTTGGAAGCCTGATGGTGTGTGACGTTAGTGAGCCAAATGGAGTTGTTCTCCCACAAGAACCACTCGGCTGATCCTTCTTCAATATGCCCTTCACCAACATGCAGTGTTTCCTTGATTGAATTAGCTCTCACACCAATATTTGCGTCTAGAGCCTTTGCATTGAGGGCTATCTGAAAACGGCTGTGGCGCTGAAGTTGCCTGTGAATGTGGAGTTGGTGGCATGTGAAACCCGCATGTGGAGCATTCGTTTGTGTGCGATGCTCACCAAGCTTCTTTTCAGTCGTAGGCACTCATAGGGCACTCAGCATAGAGTGTGAAAACTGAGTTTCCTTGAGAGCTGCTTGGAAGCCTGATGGTGTGTGAAGTTAGTGAGCCAAATGGAGTTGTTCTCCCACAAGAACCACTCGGCTGATCCTTCTTCAATATGCCCTTCACCAACATGCAGTGTTTCCTTGATTGAATTAGCTCTCACACCAATATTTGCCTCTAGAGCCTTTGCATTGAGGGCTATCTGAAAACGGCTGTGGCGCTGAAGTTGCCTGTGAATGTGGAGTTGGTGGCATGTGAAACCCGCATGTGGAGCATTCGTTTGTGTGGGATGCTCTCCAAGCTTCATTTCAGTCCTAGGTACTCAAAGGGCACTAAGCATAGAGTGTGAAAACTGAGTTTCCTTGAGAGCTGCTTGGAAGCCTGATGGTGTGTGTAGTGAGCCAAATGGAGTTTTTCTCCCACAAGAACCACTCGGCTGATCCTTCTTCAATATGCCCTTCACCAACATGCAGTGTTTCCTTGATTGAATTAGCTCTCACACCAATATTTGCGTCTAGAGCCTTTGCATTGAGGGCTATCTGAAAACAGCTGTGGCGCTGAAGTTGCCTGTGAATGTGGAGTTGGTGGCATGTGAAACCCGCATGTGGAGCATTCGTTTGTGTGGGATGCTCTACCAGGTTCATTCCTAGATAATGCATTCAAAGGGCACTAAACATAGAGTGTGAAAACTGAGTTTCCTTGAGAGCTGCTTGGAAGCCTGATGGTGTGTGACGTTAGTGAGCCAAATGGAGTTGTTCTCCCACAAGAACCACTCGGCTGATCCTTCTTCAATATGCCCTTCACCAACATGCAGTGTTTCCTTGATTGAATTAGCTCTCACACCAATATTTGCGTCTAGAGCCTTTGCATTGAGGGCTATCTGAAAACGGCTGTGGCGCTGAAGTTGCCTGTGAATGTGGAGTTGGTGTCATGTGAAACCCGCATGTGGAGCATTCGTTGGTGTGGGATGCTCTACCAGGTTCATTCCTAGATAATGCACTCAAAGAGCACTAAGCATAGAGTGTGAAAACTGAGTTTCCTTGAGAGCTGCTTGGAAGCCTAATGGTGTGTGAAGTTAGTGAGCCAAATGGAGTTGTTCTCCCACAAGAACCACTCGGCTGATCCTTCTTCAATATGCCCTTCACCAACATGCAGTGTTTCCTTGATTGAATTAGCTCTCACACCAATATTTGCGTCTAGAGCCTTTGCATTGAGGGCTATCTGAAAACGGCTGTGGCACTGAAGTTGCCTGTGAATGTGGAGTTGGTGGCATGTGAAACCCGCATGTGGAGCATTCGTTTGTGTGGGATGCTCTACCAGGTTCATTCCTAGATAATGCACTCAAAGGGCACTAAGCATAGAGTGTGAAAACTGAGTTTCCTTGAGAGCTGCTTGGAAGCCTGATGGTGTGTGAAGTTAGTGAGCCAAATGGAGTTGTTCTCCCACAAGAACCACTCGGCTGATCCTTCTTCAATATGCCCTTCACCAACATGCAGTGTTTCCTTGATTGAATTAGCTCTCACACCAATATTTGCGTCTAGAG